>NC_091217.1:25888736-26188736 GCF_040958095.1 Procambarus clarkii | reverse complement strand
AAGGACTACCATGATGGTGAAATATGGATCTCAGAGTACAATCTTTTCAGATGTGATAGGAAACACCGGCTTCAGGGTGGGGTCAGCCTCTACATCAAAGACACACTCATCTGTACTGAGCTGCTAAACACCTGAAATGATATGGTGGAAGTGCTGATAATCAAAATAGAGATTTTAAATGTAGTTATTGTCCGTGTATATAAGTCACCGGAGGCAAACCCTCAGCAGTTTAAAGACCAACTAATGAAAATAAAACACTGCTTGGAAAACCTCACAAATCCAGCTCCGAACATCATCCTGCTTGGGGACTTCAACCTACGGCACCTGAAATGGAAGCACCTGGCTAATACAGTAATATCAGAAAGAATACCAGGAAGTAGCCTAAATGAACAGGCACATGCAAATGACCTGCTACGGATGTGCGACAGGTTTGCCTTAAACCAGCAAATAGTAGAACCAACTAGGAAGGAGAACACGCTGGACCTCATTTTCACTAATAATGATGAATTGATCAGGAACATAATGATTACAAATACCTGTTACTCAGATCACAACTTAATTAAAGTTATGACAACCATGGGGAGTAGACCTTCAAAACCAGTCCAGATTCCCGGTGGAGGAGATTTCAGCAAATTCAACTTCAATAATAAACAGATAAACTGGGAGCAAATAAACCAGGACTTCACAGAAATAAACTGGGAAGAACAGCTAGAAAATGCAAACCTGAACCAGTGCCTGGAAAAAATAAGCTCAGTAGCACTAGAAATATGTTCAAACCGCATACCTCTAAGAAAAAAGAGGAAGAGATGCAGATTGGAACGGGAACGTCGTTCCCTATATAGGCGAAGAAAACGAATCGCGGAACAACTTGAGAGTCGCACCCTATCTCAAGAACGGCGAAGAAGGTTAGGTAGAGAAATAGAAACAATTGAACGGAAGCTACAAGAATCATACAAAACCCAGGAGAGGCAAAGAGAGCAAAAGGCCATCAGTGAAATAGAAAGAAATCCGAAATATTTTTTCTCCTATGCAAAATCAAGATAAAAAACCACATCTAGTATCGGGCCCCTGCGAAAGGGAGATGGAACTTTCACCGATGACAACAAAGAAATGAGCGAGCTACTGAGGACGCAGTACGACTCTGTTTTCAGCGAGCCATTAAACACACTAAAGATTGATAACCCAAATGAATTTTTCATGGATACGATACCAACATCAAATCATATATCAGACGTCACCCTATCCCCACTGGATTTTGAAGAAGCCATAAACAGTATGCCTATGCACTCTGCACCAGGCCCGGATTCTTGGAACTCCATATTCATAAAGAACTGTAACAAACCACTATCGCAGGCCCTCCACATTCTGTGGAGACAAAGGCTAGATACTGGCGTTATTCCTGATATACTAAAAACAGCAGAGATAGCACAACTTCATAAAGGAGGAAATAAGGCAGAGGCAAAAAATTACAGACCGATAGCGCTAACATCGCAAATCATAAAAATTTTTGAGAGAGTGCTAAGAAGTAAAATCACAAAATACATGAAATCACAGCAACTCCATAACCCCGGACAACATGGTTTCAGAACAGGGCGCTCTTGCCTGTCGCAGTTGCTGGACCACTATGATATGGCATTAGATGCTATGGAAGACAAACATAACGCGGATGTAATTTACACAGATTTTGCAAAAGCTTTTGATAAATGTGACCATGATGTTATTGCACATAAAATGCGTTCAAAAGGAATTACCGGAAAAATAGGCAGATGGATCTACAATTTCCTGACCAACAGAACCCAATGTGCAATAGTCAACAAAATAAAATCCAGCCCATCAACCGTGAAGAGCTCAGTCCCCCAGGGTACTGTGCTTGCTCCAGTACTTTTTCTCATCCTCATTTCGGACATAGACAAGAACACAACCTATAGCACTGTATCATCCTTTGCAGATGGCAATAGGATCTTCATGAGAGTAGGCAACATAGAGGACACGGCGAACCTCCAGTCAGATGTAGATTAGGTCTTTCTATGGGCTACAGAAAATAATATGGTGTTTAACGAAGATAAGTTCCAGCTCATGCGCTATGGAAAAAATGAAAATATAAAAACGGAAACCACGTACAAAACTCAGGCAAATCATAACATAGAACGAAACGGCAACGTAAAGGATATGGGTGTACTCATGTCGGAAGACCTTACCTTTAAAGAACACAATAAAGTAGCCGTCACAACTGCAAGAAAAATGACAGGTTGGATAACAAGAACTTTTCACACTAGAGATGCTATACCGATGATGATACTTTGCAAAACGCTTGTGCTCTCTAGAGTGGAGTACTGCTGTACAATGACAGCACCTTTCAAAGCTGGAGAAATTACTGACCTGGAGAGCGTGCAGAGATCCTTTACTGCTAGAATCCACTCAGTAAAACATCTAAACTATTGGGACCGCCTAAAGAGCCTAAAACTGTACTCCCTTGAGCGCAGGCGGGAGAGGTACCTAATAATTTACACGTGGAAAATATTAGAGGGGCTGGTCCCAAACGTGCACACAGAAATAACATCACATGAGACCAGAAGACATGGCAGGATGTGCAGAATACCCCCGTTGAAAAACAGAGGTGCAACTGGTACTCTGAGAGAGAACTCTATCAACATCAGAGGTCCGAGACTGTTCAACACGCTTTCACTACACATAAGGAACATAACTGGCCGACCCCTCACAGTGTTCAAGAGAGAACTGGATAAGCACCTCCAAAGGATACCTGATCAACCAGGCTGTGACTCGTACGCCAGGCTGCGAGCAGCCACGTCCAACAGCCTGGTTGATCAGGCCGGCAACCAGGAGGCCTGGTCGACGACCGAGCCGAGGGGACGCTAAGCCCTGGAAGCACCTCAAGGTAACCTCAAGGTAAGGATCCACAAGGTCTTTTCTGAGTACTCTTTATTTTCTTCTCCGAGGCTATGGGTCCCTACACTTGCACCAGAGGTGGTACCCCTTCTAGGTTATTAAATATATATATATATATATATATATATATATATATATATATATATATATATATATATATATATATATATATATATATATGTGTGTGTGTGTGTGTGTGTGTATATAACGAAAATAAACACGTGATTAAGAATGTGACAATGTCAGACCACGGAGGAAAAATGAAACAGGAATTTCCTTAAGTACTTTCGTATATTAAATACATCTTCAGAAGGTCATTTTACAGATTGATTGATAAAGATTAAGCCACCCAAGAGGTGGCACGGGCATGAATAGCCCGTAAGTGGTACAATTTTTTCTTTTTTTCCCAGTGTTCTGAGGTTGCATTTAACCATCAAGCTGTTATCGTGGGGGAGGATACTGCTTCACAGTCTTTATGAGGGTGTCCAGCTGCTGGACACCTTTGTTGACCAGGAGAGTGGCTGTGTTGATGGCTTCAGGGTGGCCACTGCATGATTCAGGAACTCTTAAAGCTCTTCTAAGGTCATTGGTTGCTTCACATTCCAGAAGATAGTGAAGTAATGGCTTTTCTGTGACAGTTTGGCAGAAGATGCACTCTCTCTGTCGGGGTTCACCAATCTCCCAGTTGCATCTGTAACCTAGACGTAGTCTATATAGCCTAACTGCTATTTCCCTGTGGATTCCTTTTGGGATATTTAACCTTTCTAATTTGGTTGCCTGAAGATACCATGTTGCAGATGGCGAACCTTCAGCTATTCTCTGGTGTAGGTAGGCTTTGTTGAGATGTGAGAGTTTTTTGGTGATGATGTTTTTTATGTTCTCTAGGCTGGGTTGAATTGTTTTATGTATCACTGGATGACGAGTTGCCAATTTAGCAATTTCATCAGCTTTTTCATTTAATGGGATTCCAATATGGGATGGGATCCAGTTTAAAGTTATGTTGAGGCCTTTGCCTTTAGCGACTGCTCCTTGATACAAAATGGTGGTAATTATTTCCACATTATGTTTCCACTGTTTTTGTCCTAGTGTTTGAAGTGCAGCTTTTGAGTCTGTGTGTATGATTGCATTTTGAGTGTTTTGTGCAATCACATATGCGAATGCCTGTTGTATGGCGAACAGCTCAATGTAGAATATTAAAATGTAGAATATCGCAACATAAATACTCTGTAAGACATGGCCAATTGTCTAATGCTTTGTTTGTGCATTTGTCAGAAAAAGCTCACCAAATTGATTGGGAGAGTGCTTCTTCTCTAACAAATTGTAAAAGCACCTATAACAGAAACATAATTGAATATGCTTTGATACAGATCACCAAAGAAAGTAATTTGAATATTAGCAGTGGTCTATATAACTTAGATCCATTTCTAATAGATCAGCTAAAGGGCGATTTAAGTAGGATCATTGAAAAACATTTGTCTCACTAATTTATTGTATATATTTACCTCTTTATGTTATAATTACCTATGTATTATGCTTGTATGTCTGCTGTATCAGATGGGCCATTGGGCTACATCGGATGGGCCAATTGGGTGCATCTGATGGGCCAATGGGCCGTCTGCGTTGTCCAAGTATTGTACCTCACCTTACTTCACCACTCTCTCCTGCCTATTTATACCCATCACTCGATCTGTAAAATGACCTTCTGAAGATGTATTTAATATACGAAAGTACTTAAGGAAATTCCTGTTTCATTTTTCCTCCGTGGTCTGACATTGTCATATATATATATATATATATATATATATATATATATATATATATATATATATATATATATATATATATATATATATATATATATATATATATATATATATATATATATATATATATATATATATATATATATATATATATATATATATATATATATATATATATATATATATATATATGTCGTACCTAGTAGCCAGAACTCACTTCTCAGCCTACTATGCAAGGCCCGATTTGCCTAATAAGCCAAGTTTTCATGAATTAATGTTTTTTCGTCTACCTAACCTACCTAACCTAACCTAACCTAGCTTTTTTTGGCTACCTAACCTAACCTTACCTATATATATAGGTTAGGTTAGGTTAGGTAGGGTTGGTTAGGTTCGGTCATATATCTACGTTAATTTTAACTCCAATAAAAAAAATTGACCTCATACATAGTGAAAAGGGTAGCTTTATCATTTCATAAGAAAAAAATTATAGTAAATACATTAATTCAGGAAAACTTGGCTTATTAGGCAAATCGGGCCTTGAATAGTAGGCTGAGAAGTGAGTTCTGGCTACTAGGTACGACATATATATATATATATATATATATATATATATATATATATATATATATATATATATATATATATATATATATATATATATATATATATATATATATATATATATATATATATATATATGTCATACCTAGTAGCCAGAATGCACTTCTCAGCCTACTATGCAAGGCCCGATTTGCCTATTAAGCCAAGTTTTCCTGAATTAATATATTTTCTCTAATTTTTTTCTTATGAAATGATAAAGCTACCATTTCATTATGTATGAGGTCAATTTTTTTTTATTGGAGTTAAAATTGACGTAGATATATGACCGAACCTAACCAACCCTACCCAACCTAATCTAACCTATCTATATAGGTTAGGTTAGGTTAGGTAGCCGAAAAAGTTAGGTTAGGTTAGGTAGTCGAAAAACAATTCATGAAAACTTGGCTTATTAGGCAAATCAAGCCTTGCATAGTAGGCTGAGAAGTGCATTCTGGCTACTAGGTACGACATATATATATGTATACACACACACACACACACACACACGCAAGGAACATTGGGTTTGTTAGGGGTACATAGCATGGTGTTTACATTATTGTAAAGCTACTAGTACATGCAGCGTTTCGAGAAGGTCCTTAATCTAACAGATAATTTAAGTAGGTAAATTGTAGCAAAATTTATAAAAAGTTGACAGATACTTTGTTAAAAAAAAAAAATGAGAGATTACTAGGTATATTAAAGCACATCGATAGCTCTGATTGACAGCATTAACAGCTATCACCAGTCGCTACATGGTGCGGGAGAATAACTGTGTAAATCCTAGCATTTAACTAGGCATTTTTGGAGATCCGAACCGGGGTTTCCCAATGCAGGACAACGAGGCTAAGTAGACAGTTGCTTCCCGAGAAGGAGCTGCAATGAAACATGTATCAGTAGGCGAGGGGATAAAAATGACTAAGGTATCCACCAAATCAACTAGGTGTTTATGGACGAATAAATCATCAAGACGAGTAGAATCAACATAACTAAGATCAAAATACTTAGTCCTTGTAGCAGAACCAAATAAAGCTTGGAACATATTAGAACTGGAAGGAATCCTGTGAGTGTGACTACGGGGGGAACAGCACCGAGCACCCCCAGTAAAAGAGGGGGGGGGGGGGGCAAAGAGGCCCAGTTGTTACAATGAGTGATGGAGCCACTCCATGTGATGAGGTGGTCATCATTGGGAGCTTGGGGCTCAACCCAGCCACAGAGGTGGGAGGGGGAGCAGATAGGGGTAGTTGGGACCTGGTGGACCAAGCACTCACAAGTCAGGTCGTAGAAGAGCTCCCAGAACCCCATCAAGCAAGGAGAGTCAGGAGCTGCCTGATCTGGGACCAATGTAGTGTGGGCTACAGAGCCCAGCTTTCCATCACAGTCCGACTTGGGGGGCCTGGTCTCCCAACCCTTCACGTCTTAGAAGTTAAAAAGAGGGTCAGATATTAGCATGTAAATGGATGTGTAAACATTTCATCGACAAACAAGGCCCCATACCCACCATGGAGCCACAATTAGAGGATAGGACACCCAACAAGACAAAGGCCCCCCCCCCCCAGGGGTGCACTGTAGATATACGCCCTACAATCGCAACCATAGGAATCATCAGTCCGTCAAGATATAATGGAAGCTCAGCACGATATAATTGGGCTCAGCAATGAAGGAAAAGATTGACAATAAAGGTGTCCTCTTGCTCGACAATGCCGAGTACCACAGTTTTACGGGTGAGAGGGTGTGCCTCCCCAAAAACCCGGTGTCTAAACAGAAGAAAACATCTGAAAGAATAATTCTCTTTTAATAGAATAATTCAGAAGAATAAGAATAATTAATAAGAATAATTCTCTAAAAGAATTATCTTTTATTATACTTACTGAAACATGGTTGAAAGAGGATACTACTCAACTCTTTAACATGCCTAACTACTCAGCAATTCACAACTGTCGTCAACTTCAGAGAGGTGGTGGCACTGCTCTTTACTACCACCAAGAACTAACATGCTTAAAAGAAATTAGAACTAGAGACTGCTATGGGGAGTATATCTTCGCCAGCTTCAGAGTCAAGGGTGCCGAGTCTATCCTGTCTGTGGGTGCAGTTTATAGAATTCCTAACACTGATGTGTCCGAATTCAACTCAAACCTTAGAAATCTAATACTTGATAACAGACTGAACAAAAACCACCTAATTATCGCAGGGGACTTTAATATTGACCTCTGCGAGCCAGAACACCCTACTGCTGTTAGCTTCCTCAACTGTATGAATTCCTGCTTCCTCATACCCTTAATCACTAGACCTACTAGAATCACTGATAGCACTGCCACGACTCTAGATCACATCTGGACAAACATAACCTCTCCGCTTACTTCAGGTATAATCACCGATAGCACTACAGACCATTACCCCACATTTCTCTTAACTAACATTAGCAAACCACCTCTTGAGTCAAGAGAGATACGTTTTAGACTACACAATGAAACTGCTATAGACAATTTTATAACTGCTACTGATAATGTCAACTGGGAGTCCGAGTTAGGTAACATAGAGGACATCAACCTAGCAGTTCAATCTTTTCTTCAAAAAACTCTTAGCCTTTATAATACCCACTGTCCTATGCTTACAAAACAAGTCACAACCAAAAGGCTTAACAATCCCTGGCTTTCAAAGGGAATACTTAAATCTATTAATAATAAACATGACCTTGAGAAGAAGTATAGGTTAGGAATTGTCTGCAAAGAATTCTCAAAGAATTACTCATTATTGCTATCTAAGATAATTAGACGAGCCAAATCTAAATACTACGAAGATAAATTTACCCAAATAAAGAGCAACATTAAACAAACTTGGAGAACAATTTCACAAATATTGGGATCAAAGAAGTCTTTAAATAACAAACCGACTCTCCTGTCTAATAACGATGGTCAGCTTTCAGCCTCTGATTCTGCTATTGAGTTCAATAGGTTCTTCTCTTCCATTGGTTCATCCCTTGCTAATGATATTCCATCTTCCAGTACTGACATTAAGGACTATCTTACAGGGAACTATCCACAGTCTCTGTACCTAAAGCCTATTAATTCCACTGACGTCAATGAGATAATCCTTTCCCTTAAAACCAAGTCTGGTGCCCTTGAGGAGATACCAACTTTAATATACAAAAAAGCCTCCAGATCTTTAGCCCCTGCTATTGCTTTGCTCTTCAACAAGTCACTTGAACTCCAAACCTTTCCAGATATTCTAAAAAAAGCGAGAGTAACGCCTGTCCACAAATGTGGTGATCTCACAGATGTTAACAACTGCAGACCTATATCAATCCTGCCAAACTTGTAAAAAAAATTTGAAAAACTAATCTATAAGCAGCTTTAATCATATCTAGCCAAACTCAGTATACTTAGCCCTTGCCAATATGGCTTCAGGCCCAAAAAAAGCACCAACGATGCACTTATTAGTATGCTTAACTCGATTCATACAGCTCTTGATAAAAATGAGTTCCCTGTTGGGTTATTTGTGGACCTGCATAAAGCTTTCGATACTGCCAACCACCAAAACCTTCTTCTTAAATTACATCATTATGGTGTCAGAGGACACTCCCTACAATACCTCAAATCCTACCTTACTGACAGGCTCCAATGTGTTTCTGTGAATAATACAATTTCTCCCACCCTACCCATCAACATTGGTGTTCCCCAGGGCAGCATATTTGGCCCTCTCCTCTTTCTCATCTACATTAATGACCTTCCAAATGCCTCCCAACACCTCAAACCAATTCTATTTGCTGACGACACAACCTTCATTTACTCCAGTCCTGATCCCCTTGCTCTAAATGCCACAGTAAATACTGAGCTAAATAAAGTCCATCTGTGGCTAACTGCCAACAAACTCACCCTTAACATTGACAAAACTTTCTATATTCTGTTTGGCAATAAATCCTCTAATCAAATTAATCTCAAAATAAACAATACCCAAATTTGTAACAAATTAGATGGCAAATTCCTTGGCATTCTCATTGACCACAAGCTGAATTTCCAGGGACACATTCTAAACATATCAAAAAAAGTTTCAAAAACTGTGGGCATTCTTTCTTAGATCAGATATTATGTACCACGCCCTGCCCTGGTGACTCTCTATTACTCCCTTATCTATCCATATCTCAACTATGGTATTTGTGCTTGGGGCTCTACTACCCAAAATCACTTACGTCCTCTAATTACTCAACACAAAGCTGCTATTAGGACAATATCCAATTCTGGCCCCAGACATCACTCGGTACCCCTACTCAAATCTCTGAATATGTTAGACATTAAGTCACTGCACATTCTCTTGTAACACGGGTTCGGGTTCCTCTCTCTTTACTTCCTTCTTTCTACTCCCTCTACCCGTATTCTTACTTATTATTCTCTACCAAGGGACTCCAAAACTTTTACCAAAGCCAACTCCACGCCACGTGGTCCTAAGACGATTGACCGACTTAGGATTCTACACCCAGTATGACGTGACCTAAGCTCTGAACAAAACCCTAGAGTCACCTCTGCTGCCACCACCAGACCAGTAATACAAGAGCAATGATCGAGGTCTGGATCGATCACGCTAATTAATCAACCTAGGGGCTTGATCCCCACTATAAACGATGACCTTGAGTGTGGAATAAATTACACGGTAATGATAATTCCGATTCGATGTTAGAATCGGCGCCCAATGCAACTCTGCCTCGTGTGGACCACGTGACCAGGACAAGTATACACATAAAACACATGGAAACAATAAAATGCAAATTAATAACAAATTTAATTTATTAAAAGAAAACTAAAACAAAATCTAAATATGTTCACTCCCTATTACTTTAACACTCCCTACTTGACCTGAGTGGCAAATGAGAAGACTATTTCTATAATTAACAATAGCAACTATACCTTGGGCGACCAGCTAGATGTCTTGGCTGGTCTAGGGGAGAGGTAAGATGTTTGACCTCTCCTAGCTGCTTCCGTGACCACACTGCTCTGTCCTCGTCTGATCTCGCCCAGACTAGAACATTGTATTGTTCCGCATCGCTTACCCAGTTACTTTAGCAAGGTTAAGTTATAACAATTAAACTCTGTTTGTACTGAATTGATCCAGACTGGTTGAATTATTTTACTGAATTAAATTACAAACATCTAACGGCAGAGCTGTTCCCGATCACAAAAATGGTTATTAAAACTTTGAGAAATAGTAGACCTGTCAACCCCTGATGACCTATGACCGCCGGTCACTCCGCTTTAAAAGTTAGATCTGATTCGTGACGTCACTGATGGTGACTTAAACTCAATAATTAGAATACTCTTGATATTGTGTCCAGTACTATTATACAATACAATTTTAATGCAAAATGAATAAAGGCTAATTTTCTCTAAATTCCTGAATACTATAGGATGATTCATTATACGCAGATATGAACAAAGCGTCGGTTATTTCCACCGCGAATTCCCCTGGGGGTCAGGTCACCATGCGGCTCAGCTTCCCATTCTCTTTTGTCGATAAACCACTCTGGATAATTCTTACAACAGCCTAGTCTGTTACAACCCCCCCCGCACAAGCACTTAGTAAACCTTGTTAATTTGTTAAAATTCACGAGGTTTAGTATCCAAACCCACAATTCAACTCATGCCACAAACAAAAGCTAACCTAACTAATAAAATTTGACAAATAATAGTCCAACATCATAATGAACATGTTCATATTTCATAAATTTCTCAGCTGTCAACTGACAGCAATCCTCTAATATCAGGAAACATACATCCTATCCTTACTGACATAGCTAAATAACATGTCCCTACTCTACCATCAAAAACTAGCTATTAAACTCTCTTGGCTCTTCACTAGCCAAGTCCATGTGTCCTCTAGAGCCGGCCACACCGTGCTCAAACAAACATTAAAGTTATATCATCAGACTGAACTTTCAGTCATCCGGGAGCGTACTACGGAACTATCAGGTACACATCCGTGTACTAACCACTCCCCATCAATGTCAACCTTGACATGTTAAGGAACACACCTAATGTTTATTACATCTATCTAAAAAATATAAAAAAAATCCTATACTATATCACAGGTTTCAGCTGACTGTACAGCCAAGTGTTCTCACTCACTAGAAGTGTCAATGTTTATATTGGTCCGCCTCTCCTGTGTTCAAACATTCTGAAAAAAAAAATAGCACAACATAATTTTCCATAACCGTTTGTTCTGGGCTGAGACAATTACACAGGGGCTTCGATTTTGATTACTGACCAATTTATAGTTAAATTTTCATATATTATACCAGAATTATTTTAAATCTGTTTTTCAACATTTAAAAAATATTGTGATTCTAACTCTGTTTTTCAACATTTAAACAAAAGTGTCCAGATGTTCTTTACACAGATGTTCAGAGCCAACTTTGTTGTTTGTATCAATTGTTCATATTGAGTAAACGAAAAAAAAAAATCGATGCTGCTGGATGCTGAATGTAGTCGCTGACGATGACGGTGTCGATCTTGCTTCTTCTCATGTGTAGACATCAATACCTGGTCCTCTTGTACTCCCATCCGGTACTCCTGAATGACGACAGAGTGTAGTAGAGCGGAGTGCCAAGTGACAGCTGTAGAATACTGTTACTTCGGCCATTAATCTTGCTCTCGACAGTCCACACGCCTTCATATCAATCACAGTTCACACGGCAGTCTTGATGTTAAACTTGACGGCGCAGATGACCACAGCAGAGCAGGACTGGATGTACCAACGGTGTCTCTTAGCAGGAGTGGTGTCAGAAGGTCGTAGAGGCGGGTTGCTTGTTTGCAGAACAGGTGAATCTCGTCTTCCATCATTGCTCACGTCATCTCAGGCGTTTCTTAATGTCACCAGGTTACTAGGCCGTAAACACCAACTGTGTATACCCTCGTACCGCCGACTTTAGGCCAAAGGAGACAATTTTGCGACCTTCTATTGGCGAGTCCCGGTACTCTGTAGGGAAACCGTGCCTTCCACCTGTGACCGCCTTATTTCCGCTTTCTTGTTACTTCAGATGACGTAATCATTAATCTTCCGGCGAAATTCTTGAGTACTGCTACGTGCTTTCCATTTCTTGACCTCTCCTCCAACACTGCTGGAATGGCTGCAGTCTTGATGACGCAGCAGGTGGGTAGTGGTGATCTCGAGACAGCTACCCCGGCGTTGTATGGCACCTCCGGTGACTGCTATAATGTGAACAGCTCGCTGGCCCTGACAACCTCGTTAGTGACGTGAGGCGTCGGCCGGGTGACTCTTGGATAGTCACTCATCCCCAAAGTAACTGATGTATGGGTTACTGGGTCTGGTGGGGGGAGGGCTTTGTGTAACGTGCCTCCCCCCTCGGTCTTTACAGACAAGGGTTCACGTGTGGCTGGAACAACTGGGTCGGTGTACCAATCAGACCTGGGAACAGACAGACAACACAGCGGAAGCATAGATATACTCTGGGTTTGGTGGAGGTGGAACCCCAGAGCACGGTAAAAGTTGCTACCCGAGTCAAGTATAGACATAGTACATCTCATTGCCTTTACAGGAAAATCTAATCAATACTAAATTATACTGACTAAGGAAGTTACTTTACTGTACAGCGCGAGATCTCGTCACCATAGGGTGGCGAGACTGCACCTGACTACTGATGAGCGATGACAGAGGGTCATCCTCATCTTCTGACTCGTCGGTGAAGCCATGAGTCAGCACTGCTGAGTCAGGAACTAGACCCGCTGAAGGCAGTTCTAATTCCTCTCTAGCATGATAATGTTTCAATTTATTCACATGAATTGTCCTTTCCACCTGGTGTGCCACGTCTCTTCTAAATTACCCTTTAGTACACCCTCGACCCGGACTCACTACAACCGTGATCTTACACAAATAAAAATAAAAAAAATCGCAACTCTTTTCTAAGAGAAAACTACTAAATTCCCAAAATAGGAAATACACCGATTTATCGAGAGAATCGCTGAAGTGAATCCAATGAATGAGTGTCTGCCCCGCACTCGTGTCTGACCGTGAAATATCCCGCAGTTCTATTGCTGAAACCTAAGTCCTTTACGTTAAAAAAATTAAAGAATCTAATTTATATAAAGCAATTTAAATGATAACGCAACTAACGCGCAGCACTCGTGATGGATTAATAAAGAATATTTACTGTACTCGAATACTAAACGCGCTTGAAGTGAGCAGCGTGGCCCCTGATGACTGATGGAGCGGGACCAGCTGCGCTGAAAAAAAACTAAGTCCCGCGCTTTTTCGCTTAAACGCTGAAAAATCAAAATTTTTGTTCTGAAGGGAAATAACTAGTTTTACGTTAATAAACCGCTCTAGCGATTAATATAGACACCCAGGACCTATAAATGCTTACTAAAAATTGAATTTTTATCAAAAACTGCGTTTTTACTCAATTGCTGGACTCTGCCAATTTTTCTGACTCCGAGGGAAAAAAATTTCTATCACCCCAAATATCACAAAACTCCTTTAATTCACAAAAATTTGGTTTTCTCGTTTCCAGATATAAATACGTTATTATTTACTACTGACGTTGTATACAGAACAATACTGACACTTCGGGCGGTTTCAACACTCACTAATTCGATTTTTCGTCAAAATCCGAGATTTTCACCTCAAATGGACTCTGACAAAATTACGACACGATTTTCTCGAAAAATAACTAAATTCGGCAAAAATGTAATTATCACTGTTTAATGCTTTACGAACAGAATTACGTCCCTCGCGCGCACTAGAGAGTAATACTGACCCTAGAATATACACGAAACATGAAAATTAGAATTTCCGCCAAAAAGTCAGATTCTAGCCCAAGCTGGACTTAGAAAATTTTCCACCTACGTTTCTACTGAAAACAGAATTCTAAGTCTATAAACACAATTCTACCGTCTTACTGGTAAAAACTAGAAACTATCACTTGCATCGACTGGAGAGTCCTAATGACGCCCAGATCATACACGTGACCCACGAATACAAATTAATTACAGTTAACGAGTTTCCGACATTGACTTAGCCGAAAACTTATCCCAAAATACTTAGAAATATTCCGCGGACAAATAACATTTACACGCAACTTACTATCCCTTAAACTCCTTCACTTATCTATCGTGACCGACATATAGCCCTAAGTCCAGAGGATTAACAACGCCTCTGACTTAGACTAATAGAACAGGGAATAACAAAACTTAACGTACGCACTTAGCCTAATATGCAAGAAAACGCTAAACACTTGGGAAAAATTTTAACCGGGGATTGAATTTAGGGGAAAAAATTAATCTAGAACAACGCAAATAAACTGAAATTACTTTATAAATTTAAGTATACTTAATTCAAAAATGCACTCGACTTAATCTTATAATTGTCCCTACCGGCTCGCCGTACCACACCTAGCCTAGAGGCCACACCATCTAGGTTCCAGCAGAGCGACACGCAGCTTTCAGCAACAATTATGACTAGGGACGACTCAACCTCCACTAAGTGTGCGATCACTTAGTTGTTGAATCGCTGCTAGGTAGTTTACTAGTCCGTCCCTCGGAGGCCGCAACGCCCTTCACGGATTACGTTTTTCCTTAGCGTTTTGGGTCGTCTAATAACGCCCTCGGACTATCTACTGGCGTCCCACAGATATATCCGCCCCCGACAGCCCTCAAGGAACTGCTGTTGAGAGTATGGTGGCTCCCAACACCTCTGAATTAATTGCAATGGGTCGAGTATGGTACCCAGTCCAATCAACTCGGAGCGGTCTCCTTTTCAATAAATCTATTTTTTTTTTAATTCTAATCTTACTAACTAACCTTAATCATATCAGCCCGCATGACCCAAGATTCGCCAATCCCCACTCAAACGCACTTGTGGGGCGCACTGCTAATCCTGGCCCGCGGCTGTCTCCTTAACATCCGCGCACGTGTTCGAACGGCTAGACGCGTGAGCCTTTCAACAATTTCAACCAAAATTGTTGAAACCACCGCTGTCACCATTGTAACACGGGTTCGGGTTCCTCTCTCTTTACTTCCTTCTTTCTACTCCCTCTACCCGTATTCTTACTTATTATTCTCTACCAAGGGACTCCAAAACTTTTACCAAAGCCAACTCCACGCCACGTGGTCCTAAGACGATTGACCGACTTAGGATTCTACACCCAGTATGACGTGACCTAAGCTCTGAACAAAACCCTAGAGTCACCTCTGCTGCCACCACCAGACCAGTAATACAAGAGCAATGATCGAGGTCTGGATCGATCACGCTAATTAATCAACCTAGGGGCTTGATCCCCACTATAAACGATGACCTTGAGTGTGGAATAAATTACACGGTAATGATAATTCCGATTCGATGTTAGAATCGGCGCCCAATGCAACTCTGCCTCGTGTGGACCACGTGACCAGGACAAGTATACACATAAAACACATGGAAACAATAAAATGCAAATTAATAACAAATTTAATTTATTAAAAGAAAACTAAAACAAAATCTAAATATTTTCACTCCCTATTACTTTAACACTCCCTACTTGACCTGAGTGGCAAATGAGAAGACTATTTCTATAATTAACAATAGCAACTATACCTTGGGCGACCAGCTAGATGTCTTGGCTGGTCTAGGGGAGAGGTAAGATGTTTGACCTCTCCTAGCTGCTTCCGTGACCACACTGCTCTGTCCTCGTCTGATCTCGCCCAGACTAGAACATTGTATTGTTCCGCATCGCTTACCCAGTTACTTTAGCAAGGTTAAGTTATAACAATTAAACTCTGTTTGTACTGAATTGATCCAGACTGGTTGAATTATTTTACTGAATTAAATTACAAACATCTAACGGCAGAGCTGTTCCCGATCACAAAAATGGTTATTAAAACTTTGAGAAATAGTAGACCTGTCAACCCCTGATGACCTATGACCGCCGGTCACTCCGCTTTAAAAGTTAGATCTGATTCGTGACGTCACTGATGGTGACTTAAACTCAATAATTAGAATACTCTTGATATTGTGTCCAGTACTATATTACAATACAATTTTAATGCAAAATGAATAAAGGCTAATTTTCTCTAAATTCCTGAATACTATAGGATGATTCATTATACGCAGATATGAACAAAGCGTCGGTTATTTCCACCGCGAATTCCCCTGGGGGTCAGGTCACCATGCGGCTCAGCTTCCCATTCTCTTTTGTCGATAAACCACTCTGGATAATTCTTACAACAGCCTAGTCTGTTACACTCTCATGTGTATTATACATATATAAAACGCTAAACTATAATGCCAATCCTGATCTCAAAAGCTTCATAGAAGGTTGTAACAGAACCCATGAGCACCACACCAGAAATAAATACAGTTTTGATATTCCTAGAGTACGACTTAATCAAACCAGAAATGCTCTACAAATCAAGGTGCCCAGAATGTGGAATGACCTTCCCAACCATGTTAAAGACTGTACCTCTCTCAACCAGTTTAAGTTAAAAACGAAGCTATACCTAATAAATTCCCTGTAACCTACCTTACCCCTCTGTTGTCAACCCATGTATGTTTTTTTTTTTTTTTTTTTTTTTTTTTTTACAAATCAACGCTGTTTGAATGTAATTTTCTGTAATAATTTGTAATTGTATTTGTGCTCTTTTTCAACAATGTTCCCCCCTCTTTTACCTCTATTTTTATTTGTACTCAACACATTTTATTCTTTTTACCCATTAGTTTTAAGCTTTAGTCATTAGTGTTTTTTCCTGCCCGAAACGCTTTGTGTAATAGTGGCTTTAGGCATTGTATGTACTAGCTCTATCTATAAAGCCAACAAACATTGTAAAATCTCTTTATGTATGTAACTTTACCTAAATAAAAATTATTATTATTATTATAATAATCAAGAATTGCAAAAGTCACAAGGAAATAGCAATTAAACAGGAGAATTGGGAAGGAAAAATTAAACTAATAGGAAAAAGCACAATTAGTGAAGAAGGCAGCAGGAGCATTAGGCTTCAAAAGTACAGAGGACACTGTCCCATGGAGCATCACACTCTAGCATCCGCCAACCAAGCCCCCTCATGATGGCAACGGGCTGGAAAGGGAGGGAGAGATGAGAAAGACGAGAGGGTGAAGTGATACTGCCCAGTGTAACACCAGTGGTAATAGGTAGAGTGGGTGAATTGGAATCATTCACAGAGACATACTGGAGCCTGTCACTAAGGTAAGGCTGTTGGTATTGGAGGGATTAATCTCTTACTCTGTAATGTTGTAATTTAAGAAAGTTAATGTGTTAACAGTGTAAAAAAGTCTTAATGTAGGTCAACAAATAAATGAACAAGGGTACTCATTTCTTCCAAGAGCTGCATATATAAAGTTAATCATACTAATCGGTGCATGATTGGTCCTTTTTTGGGCCTGAAACAATTATGGCAAGAACTAAGTAAATTTTGTTTTGCTAAATAGGATTAAGGCTGCTTGTAGATTAACTCTTTAAAATATTTTAGACAAAATCTGCAGAGTTGATATTGGTCTATAATTGTTGACTTCAGTGAGATTGACACTTTAATTGACTAAGGTTACTCTTGCTTTTTCCCCTTAGAATATCAGGAAAGATTTGGAGTTCAAATGATTTGTAGAGCAATGAAATGGCTGGAGCTAAAAATTTAGAGGTTTCTTTGAAAATTAGGGTAGGTATGTGAACATATGGTATCTGTGCATGGGGTTCATTCATCCACTGCAAATTACCTGATGCTCATCACCACCCAATAAAAATCTGTTATCAGAACAATAAAATTGTCTTCAAACAACACACAGCCTCTCTGTTTAAATCCCTGAACATGCTACATATACACTCGCTCTACACATTCTCTTGTGCTATTTACATGTACAAAACCTTGTTCCTAAATGCTAATCCTGATCGGAAACTCTCCATTGATAGATATAATAGAACCCACGAGCACCACAACATAAATAAATATGTTTGATATAAATTGATAGTCATGCTAATATAATTGCCAGTAAGGTTTATGTAATTCACAATCATCTTAATATAATTGCCAGTTTGGATAATATAATTGACAGAGGATTATACGAATCAGGATAATATTATTGCTAATCAAGCTAATATAACTTTGAATCAGGCTTTTTCACCCACAGGGTTATTGATCGATGGAACTGACTACCCGCCAACGCCATAACTGCCAAAATGTGCTGAATTTCAAAATATACCTGGAGAAAATCAAGGAAAATTGGGGAGGGGGGGAAGGGAACCTTCAACAAGCTGCCAGCTTTCCGTTTTTATCGAGGCCACTAGGGTTAGTGGCCCTCAGGTAAATCGGGTAAAATATTATTCCAAGACAATTACAGCATAACTGATAAAGTTAGGCTAGAGTAATATATATTTCTGGTAAATTTAGAGTGATGTAAATTTCTAGAGTAATATAAATTTAAATTTCATATTAACTTGACTGACAGTTATAAATGCCAATCTGCCTTCAATAAACTCTTCAGTGAAATATTTATAATCAAGAGTATTATTTATTTATTTATTTATTTATGCATATACAAGAATGTACATAAGGAATGTGAGGATACAAATATGGTAATTACAGTCTTGTAAAGCCACTAGCACGCACAGCGTTTCGGGCAGGTCCTTAATCTAATAAAATTTTAAGGAGGTAAATACTTGCAAAATTTATAGAAAAAAAAATGATAACAGATTACATGAAATGAAAAAAAAAGATGAGAGAAAATTGAAGGTACAGTATATTAAAGCACATAGGTAGCTAAGATTGATTGCAATGACAGCTTGAATGGTAGTTGACAACAAATTGGTAGGCACAATACAGCAGAAACAATATAAGATTGATTGCAATAACAGCTTGAATGGTAGTTGACAAAAATTGGTAGTCACAATACAGCATATGGCTAGCACATAAAAGAAGACAGCAATGAACACAATGATAAGGTTGTTTGATATTACATAAAAATTAGGAGATTGGGTAACACTAGGTACAGAGCAAATTTAAAGCTCAGTGTAGGAAACTAAGAAGATGAAGTTAGGTACTTTTTGGTTTTACTTTTAAATAAGGCAAAAGTTTTACAGTTTTTCAATTCACTAGGGAGTGAGTTCTATAGACTAGGTCCCTTAATTTGCATAGAGTGTTTACACAGATTAAGTTTGACCCTGGGGATATCAAAGAGATATTTATTTCTGGTGTGGTGATAATGGGTCCTATTACATCTGTCCAGGGAGACTTTCAGAGCATGGTTTGCATTTAAGAACAGGGTTTTGTAAATGTAGTTGACACAAGAGAATGTGTGGAGGGAGTTAATATTTAGCAAGTTTAGGGATTTAAACAAGGGAGCTGAGTGTTGTCTGAAAGCAGAGTTAGTTATTATTCTGATAGCAGATTTTTGCTGTGTGATGATGGGCTTAAGGTGGTTTGCAGTGGTAAACCCCCATGCACAGATACCATAATTAAGATAAGGGTAGATTAGTGCATAATATAGTGAGAGGAGAGCAGAGTTAGGAACATAATATCTGATTTTGGAGAGTATACCAACTGTCTTAGAGACTTTCTTAGTTATGTGTTGAATGTGGGTGCTGAAGTTGAGTCTCTTGTCTAGGAATAGGCCAAGAAACTTGCCATCATTTTTATTACTGATGTTAATGTTGTCTATCTGTAGCTGAATTGCATTTGATGACTTGCTTCCAAATAAGATGTAGTAAGTCTTTTCGATGTTTAATGTTAGTTTGTTCGTTGACATCCATAAGTGGACTTTTTTTAATTCATTATTCACAACATTATTTAGTGTATGTGGGTTGAGGTTTGAATAGATAAGAGTAATATCGTCAGCAAACAATATAGGTTTGAGAATATTAGAGACATTAGGCAGATCGTTTATATATATAAGAAATAGAAGAGGTCCTAAGATGCTGCCCTGTGGCACTCCAACGGTAATTGGTAGAGTGGAAGAAGTTGTATCATTGATGGTTGATGGTTGTATCATTGATGGTAAAAGTTCCTTTTAACGTCTCTGTGGCTCATGTGGGTACTCAGTTTCCACCTGTGTCCCCTTGTTCGCGTCCCACCAGTGTTGAATAGTTTATCCTTGTTTACCCGGTCGATTGTTTGTGTGTGTGTGTGTGTGTGTGCGTGTGTGTGTGTGTGTGTGTGTGTGTGTGTGTGTGTGTGTGTGTGTGTGTGTGTGTGTGTAAAATATACACTGAGGACAGGCAGCTTGTGCATGTCTATTCGTTAGGTGTATATCGAGGTCCACCTCCAAGGTCGAACTACTGACCTCCACATTCACCCTGGGCACAAGTAGTCTCGAACCACTAACCCCAGGAGCAGGAGACAGTAGTTCTATTAACTACTTTACCTACAGCATAAAGAAGAATTCCAGAAACAAGAAATGGCAGTTGTTAACTGTTTCTGGAATCCTTCCTCGAATGTAGATGTTGCAAGGTTCTTTGATTATGTAAGTTAACAATAAAGAACTAGATACAAATTAAATGTGTGCTATAAAATATGTATATGTGACATATATTCATATAAGCACAGACGTTGCGGTATTCAGAGTAAGGACAGTTTTTCCTCAGACCCATGCTCACAGTTCCTAGAAACCAGGACAATTTAGTAATCATGCGAAACTGCGGCATCTCTTACCGAGTCCATTTTGAACAAAAGGTAGTGAACAAAAATATCGAGTACATACAAGCAAAATATATATTCAGGCATTAAGTGTGCAACTTCATCATAGTGAATAATAATAATGGTTCTGTCAACTATGGGTTTCACAATAAACTAAAGGTAACAGGATGAGCATGGGTTGCACAAACTATTGGTAACAGGATGGGTATGGGTTGCACAATAAATTACTGCGCTAGGATGAGTGTGTGTGTGTATATTATAAATATATGTGTATATATATATATATATATATATATATATATATATATATATATATATATATATATATATATATATATATATATATATATATATATATATATATATACATATATATATATATATATATATATGTCGTACCTAGTAGCCAGAACGTACTTCTCAGCCAACTATGCAAGGCCCGATTTGCTTGATGAGCCAAGTTTTACGAATTAATATATTTTCTCTAATTTCTTTCTTATGAAATGATAAAGCTACCTATTTCATTATGTATGAGGTCAATTTTTTTTATTGGAGTTAAAATTAACGTAGATATATGACCGAACCTAACCAACCCTACCTAACCTAACCTATCTTTATACGTTAGGTTAGGTTAGGTAGCCGAAAAAGTTAGGTTAGGTTAGGTTAGGTAGGTTAGGTAGTCGAAAAAAACATAATTCATGAAAACTTGGCTAATTAGGCATATCGGGCCTTGTATAGTAGGCTGAGAAGTGCGTTCTGGCTACTAGGTACGATATATATATATATATAAATATATATATATATATATATATATATATATATATATATATATATATATATATATATATATATATATATATATATATATATATATATATATATATATATATATATATATATATATATAGGGAAGGGAGTACCACCTCTGGCTGGAAGAAGGGGGACCCATAGCCTCGGAGGAAACCACACATAACGCATTGGAGGGAATGTAGGTCCCCTCCAATACAGTTTCTGTGTGCTTTTCTCACACAGAAAGATATATATATATATATATATATATATATATATATATGTCGTACCTAATAGCCAGAACGCACTTCTCAGCCTACTATTCAAGGCCCGATTTGCCTAATAAGCCAAGTTTTCATGAATTAATTGTTTTTCGACTACCTAACCTACCTAACCTAACCTAACCTAACGTTTTCGGCCACCTAACCTAACCTAACCTATAGAGATAGGTTAGGTTAGGTTAGGTAGGGTTGGTTAGGTTCGGTCATATATCTACGTTAATTTTAACTCCAATAAAAAAAAATTGACCTCATACATAGAGAAAAGGGTTGCTTTATCATTTCATAAGAAAAAAATTATAGTAAATATATTAATTCAGGAAAACTTGGCTTATTAGGCAAATCGGGCCTTGAATAGTAGGCTGAGAAGTGAGTTCTGGCTATTAGGTACGACATATATATATATATATATATATATATATATATATATATATATATATATATATATATATATATATATATATATATATATATATATATATATATATATATATATAAGCCTATACTTGCATAAACCACAAGTGAAGATAAACAATCTTTGGACAACACCCACCAGTGGGACTCGAACCCAGAAAGCACAACTACCTTCCAGTAGCTGGCATAACTAGTATGCTTTAACCCACTACGCCATCAGACCTTACGGCACCAGATGAGTGAGGGGTCAGTCTGCATTTTTCGTCAAGCCACTGTCAATGTGAGAGAACTCGTGTCCAGCTTATAAGCCTATACTTGCATAAACCACAAGTGAAGATAAACAATCTTTGGACAACACCCACCAGTGGGACTCGAACCCAGAAAGCACAACTACCTTCCAGTAGCTGGCATAACTAGTATGCTTTAACCCACTACGCCATCAGACCTTACGGCACCAGATGAGTGAGGGGTCAGTCTGCATTTTTCGTCAAGCCACTGTCAATGTGAGAGAACTCGTGTCCAGCTTATAAGCCTATACTTGCATAAACCACAAGTGAAGATAAACAATCTTTGGACAACACCCACCAGTGGGACTCGAACCCAGAAAGCACAACTACCTTCCAGTAGCTGGCATAACTAGTATGCTTTAACCCACTACGCCATCAGACCTTACGGCACCAGATGAGTGAGGGGTCAGTCTGCATTTTTCGTCAAGCCACTGTCAATGTGAGAGAACTCGTGTCCAGCTTATAAGCCTATACTTGCATAAACCACAAGTGAAGATAAACAATCTTTGGACAACACCCACCAGTGGGACTCGAACCCAGAAAGCACAACTACCTTCCAGTAGCTGGCATAACTAGTATGCTTTAACCCACTACGCCATCAGACCTTACGGCACCAGATGAGTGAGGGGTCAGTCTGCATTTTTCGTCAAGCCACTGTCAATGTGAGAGAACTCGTGTCCAGCTTATAAGCCTATACTTGCATAAACCACAAGTGAAGATAAACAATCTTTGGACAACACCCACCAGTGGGACTCGAACCCAGAAAGCACAACTACCTTCCAGTAGCTGGCATAACTAGTATGCTTTAACCCACTACGCCATCAGACCTTACGGCACCAGATGAGTGAGGGGTCAGTCTGCATTTTTCGTCAAGCCACTGTCAATGTGAGAGAACTCGTGTCCAGCTTATAAGCCTATACTTGCATAAACCACAAGTGAAGATAAACAATCTTTGGACAACACCCACCAGTGGGACTCGAACCCAGAAAGCACAACTACCTTCCAGTAGCTGGCATAACTAGTATGCTTTAACCCACTACGCCATCAGACCTTACGGCACCAGATGAATGAGGGGTCAGTCTGCATTTTTCGTCAAGCCACTGTCAATGTGAGAGAACTCGTGTCCAGCTTATAAGCCTATACTTGCATAAACCACAAGTGAAGATAAACAATCTTTGGACAACACCCACCAGTGGGACTCGAACCCAGAAAGCACAACTACCTTCCAGTAGCTGGCATAACTAGTATGCTTTAACCCACTACGCCATCAGACCTTACGGCACCAGATGAGTGAGGGGTCAGTCTGCATTTTTCGTCAAGCCACTGTCAATGTGAGAGAACTCGTGTCCAGCTTATAAGCCTATACTTGCATAAACCACAAGTGAAGATAAACAATCTTTGGACAACACCCACCAGTGGGACTCGAACCCAGAAAGCACAACTACCTTCCAGTAGCTGGCATAACTAGTATGCTTTAACCCACTACGCCATCAGACCTTACGGCACCAGATGAGTGAGGGGTCAGTCTGCATTTTTCGTCAAGCCACTGTCAATGTGAGAGAACTCGTGTCCAGCTTATAAGCCTATACTTGCATAAACCACAAGTGAAGATAAACAATCTTTGGACAACACCCACCAGTGGGACTCGAACCCAGAAAGCACAACTACCTTCCAGTAGCTGGCATAACTAGTATGCTTTAACCCACTACGCCATCAGACCTTACGGCACCAGATGAGTGAGGGGTCAGTCTGCATTTTTCGTCAAGCCACTGTCAATGTGAGAGAACTCGTGTCCAGCTTATAAGCCTATACTTGCATAAACCACAAGTGAAGATAAACAATCTTTGGACAACACCCACCAGTGGGACTCGAACCCAGAAAGCACAACTACCTTCCAGTAGCTGGCATAACTAGTATGCTTTAACCCACTACGCCATCAGACCTTACGGCACCAGATGAGTGAGGGGTCAGTCTGCATTTTTCGTCAAGCCACTGTCAATGTGAGAGAACTCACTTGTGGTTTATGCAAGTATAGGCTTATAAGCTGGACACGAGTTCTCTCACATTGACAGTGGCTTGACGAAAAATGCAGACTGACCCCTCACTCATCTGGTGCCGTAAGGTCTGATGGCGTAGTGGGTTAAAGCATACTAGTTATGCCAGCTACTGGAAGGTAGTTGTGCTTTCTGGGTTCGAGTCCCACTGGTGGGTGTTGTCCAAAGATTGTTTATCTTCACTTGTGGTTTATGCAAGTATAGGCTTATAAGCTGGACACGAGTTCTCTCACATTGACAGTGGCTTGACGAAAAATGCAGACTGACCCCTCACTCATCTGGTGCCGTAAGGTCTGATGGCGTAGTGGGTTAAAGCATACTAGTTATGCCAGCTACTGGAAGGTAGTTGTGCTTTCTGGGTTCGAGTCCCACTGGTGGGTGTTGTCCAAAGATTGTTTATCTTCACTTGTGGTTTATGCAAGTATAGGCTTATAAGCTGGACACGAGTTCTCTCACATTGACAGTGGCTTGACGAAAAATGCAGACTGACCCCTCACTCATCTGGTGCCGTAAGGTCTGATGGCGTAGTGGGTTAAAGCATACTAGTTATGCCAGCTACTGGAAGGTAGTTGTGCTTTCTGGGTTCGAGTCCCACTGGTGGGTGTTGTCCAAAGATTGTTTATCTTCACTTGTGGTTTATGCAAGTATAGGCTTATAAGCTGGACACGAGTTCTCTCACATTGACAGTGGCTTGACGAAAAATGCAGACTGACCCCTCACTCATCTGGTGCCGTAAGGTCTGATGGCGTAGTGGGTTAAAGCATACTAGTTATGCCAGCTACTGGAAGGTAGTTGTGCTTTCTGGGTTCGAGTCCCACTGGTGGGTGTTGTCCAAAGATTGTTTATCTTCACTTGTGGTTTATGCAAGTATAGGCTTATAAGCTGGACACGAGTTCTCTCACATTGACAGTGGCTTGACGAAAAATGCAGACTGACCCCTCACTCATCTGGTGCCGTAAGGTCTGATGGCGTAGTGGGTTAAAGCATACTAGTTATGCCAGCTACTGGAAGGTAGTTGTGCTTTCTGGGTTCGAGTCCCACTGGTGGGTGTTGTCCAAAGATTGTTTATCTTCACTTGTGGTTTATGCAAGTATAGGCTTATAAGCTGGACACGAGTTCTCTCACATTGACAGTGGCTTGACGAAAAATGCAGACTGACCCCTCACTCATCTGGTGCCGTAAGGTCTGATGGCGTAGTGGGTTAAAGCATACTAGTTATGCCAGCTACTGGAAGGTAGTTGTGCTTTCTGGGTTCGAGTCCCACTGGTGGGTGTTGTCCAAAGATTGTTTATCTTCACTTGTGGTTTATGCAAGTATAGGCTTATAAGCTGGACACGAGTTCTCTCACATTGACAGTGGCTTGACGAAAAATGCAGACTGACCCCTCACTCATCTGGTGCCGTAAGGTCTGATGGCGTAGTGGGTTAAAGCATACTAGTTATGCCAGCTACTGGAAGGTAGTTGTGCTTTCTGGGTTCGAGTCCCACTGGTGGGTGTTGTCCAAAGATTGTTTATCTTCACTTGTGGTTTATGCAAGTATAGGCTTATAAGCTGGACACGAGTTCTCTCACATTGACAGTGGCTTGACGAAAAATGCAGACTGACCCCTCACTCATCTGGTGCCGTAAGGTCTGATGGCGTAGTGGGTTAAAGCATACTAGTTATGCCAGCTACTGGAAGGTAGTTGTGCTTTCTGGGTTCGAGTCCCACTGGTGGGTGTTGTCCAAAGATTGTTTATCTTCACTTGTGGTTTATGCAAGTATAGGCTTATAAGCTGGACACGAGTTCTCTCACATTGACAGTGGCTTGACGAAAAATGCAGACTGACCCCTCACTCATCTGGTGCCGTAAGGTCTGATGGCGTAGTGGGTTAAAGCATACTAGTTATGCCAGCTACTGGAAGGTAGTTGTGCTTTCTGGGTTCGAGTCCCACTGGTGGGTGTTGTCCAAAGATTGTTTATCTTCACTTGTGGTTTATGCAAGTATAGGCTTATAAGCTGGACACGAGTTCTCTCACATTGACAGTGGCTTGACGAAAAATGCAGACTGACCCCTCACTCATCTGGTGCCGTAAGGTCTGATGGCGTAGTGGGTTAAAGCATACTAGTTATGCCAGCTACTGGAAGGTAGTTGTGCTTTCTGGGTTCGAGTCCCACTGGTGGGTGTTGTCCAAAGATTGTTTATCTTCACTTGTGGTTTATGCAAGTATAGGCTTATAAGCTGGACACGAGTTCTCTCACATTGACAGTGGCTTGACGAAAAATGCAGACTGACCCCTCACTCATCTGGTGCCGTAAGGTCTGATGGCGTAGTGGGTTAAAGCATACTAGTTATGCCAGCTACTGGAAGGTAGTTGTGCTTTCTGGGTTCGAGTCCCACTGGTGGGTGTTGTCCAAAGATTGTTTATCTTCACTTGTGGTTTATGCAAGTATAGGCTTATAAGCTGGACACGAGTTCTCTCACATTGACAGTGGCTTGACGAAAAATGCAGACTGACCCCTCACTCATCTGGTGCCGTAAGGTCTGATGGCGTAGTGGGTTAAAGCATACTAGTTATGCCAGCTACTGGAAGGTAGTTGTGCTTTCTGGGTTCGAGTCCCACTGGTGGGTGTTGTCCAAAGATTGTTTATCTTCACTTGTGGTTTATGCAAGTATAGGCTTATAAGCTGGACACGAGTTCTCTCACATTGACAGTGGCTTGACGAAAAATGCAGACTGACCCCTCACTCATCTGGTGCCGTAAGGTCTGATGGCGTAGTGGGTTAAAGCATACTAGTTATGCCAGCTACTGGAAGGTAGTTGTGCTTTCTGGGTTCGAGTCCCACTGGTGGGTGTTGTCCAAAGGTTGTTTATCTTCACTTGTGGTTTATGCAAGTATAGGCTTATAAGCTGGACACGAGTTCTCTCACATTGACAGTGGCTTGACGAAAAATGCAGACTGACCCCTCACTCATCTGGTGCCGTAAGGTCTGATGGCGTAGTGGGTTAAAGCATACTAGTTATGCCAGCTACTGGAAGGTAGTTGTGCTTTCTGGGTTCGAGTCCCACTGGTGGGTGTTGTCCAAAGATTGTTTATCTTCACTTGTGGTTTATGCAAGTATAGGCTTATAAGCTGGACACGAGTTCTCTCACATTGACAGTGGCTTGACGAAAAATGCAGACTGACCCCTCACTCATCTGGTGCCGTAAGGTCTGATGGCGTAGTGGGTTAAAGCATACTAGTTATGCCAGCTACTGGAAGGTAGTTGTGCTTTCTGGGTTCGAGTCCCACTGGTGGGTGTTGTCCAAAGATTGTTTATCTTCACTTGTGGTTTATGCAAGTATAGGCTTATAAGCTGGACACGAGTTCTCTCACATTGACAGTGGCTTGACGAAAAATGCAGACTGACCCCTCACTCATCTGGTGCCGTAAGGTCTGATGGCGTAGTGGGTTAAAGCATACTAGTTATGCCAGCTACTGGAAGGTAGTTGTGCTTTCTGGGTTCGAGTCCCACTGGTGGGTGTTGTCCAAAGATTGTTTATCTTCACTTGTGGTTTATGCAAGTATAGGCTTATAAGCTGGACACGAGTTCTCTCACATTGACAGTGGCTTGACGAAAAATGCAGACTGACCCCTCACTCATCTGGTGCCGTAAGGTCTGATGGCGTAGTGGGTTAAAGCATACTAGTTATGCCAGCTACTGGAAGGTAGTTGTGCTTTCTGGGTTCGAGTCCCACTGGTGGGTGTTGTCCAAAGATTGTTTATCTTCACTTGTGGTTTATGCAAGTATAGGCTTATAAGCTGGACACGAGTTCTCTCACATTGACAGTGGCTTGACGAAAAATGCAGACTGACCCCTCACTCATCTGGTGCCGTAAGGTCTGATGGCGTAGTGGGTTAAAGCATACTAGTTATGCCAGCTACTGGAAGGTAGTTGTGCTTTCTGGGTTCGAGTCCCACTGGTGGGTGTTGTCCAAAGATTGTTTATCTTCACTTGTGGTTTATGCAAGTATAGGCTTATAAGCTGGACACGAGTTCTCTCACATTGACAGTGGCTTGACGAAAAATGCAGACTGACCCCTCACTCATCTGGTGCCGTAAGGTCTGATGGCGTAGTGGGTTAAAGCATACTAGTTATGCCAGCTACTGGAAGGTAGTTGTGCTTTCTGGGTTCGAGTCCCACTGGTGGGTGTTGTCCAAAGATTGTTTATCTTCACTTGTGGTTTATGCAAGTATAGGCTTATAAGCTGGACACGAGTTCTCTCACATTGACAGTGGCTTGACGAAAAATGCAGACTGACCCCTCACTCATCTGGTGCCGTAAGGTCTGATGGCGTAGTGGGTTAAAGCATACTAGTTATGCCAGCTACTGGAAGGTAGTTGTGCTTTCTGGGTTCGAGTCCCACTGGTGGGTGTTGTCCAAAGATTGTTTATCTTCACTTGTGGTTTATGCAAGTATAGGCTTATAAGCTGGACACGAGTTCTCTCATATTGACAGTGGCTTGACGAAAAATGCAGACTGACCCCTCACTCATCTGGTGCCGTAAGGTCTGATGGCGTAGTGGGTTAAAGCATACTAGTTATGCCAGCTACTGGAAGGTAGTTGTGCTTTCTGGGTTCGAGTCCCACTGGTGGGTGTTGTCCAAAGATTGTTTATCTTCACTTGTGGTTTATGCAAGTATAGGCTTATAAGCTGGACACGAGTTCTCTCACATTGACAGTGGCTTGACGAAAAATGCAGACTGACCCCTCACTCATCTGGTGCCGTAAGGTCTGATGGCGTAGTGGGTTAAAGCATACTAGTTATGCCAGCTACTGGAAGGTAGTTGTGCTTTCTGGGTTCGAGTCCCACTGGTGGGTGTTGTCCAAAGATTGTTTATCTTCACTTGTGGTTTATGCAAGTATAGGCTTATAAGCTGGACACGAGTTCTCTCACATTGACAGTGGCTTGACGAAAAATGCAGACTGACCCCTCACTCATCTGGTGCCGTAAGGTCTGATGGCGTAGTGGGTTAAAGCATACTAGTTATGCCAGCTACTGGAAGGTAGTTGTGCTTTCTGGGTTCGAGTCCCACTGGTGGGTGTTGTCCAAAGATTGTTTATCTTCACTTGTGGTTTATGCAAGTATAGGCTTATAAGCTGGACACGAGTTCTCTCACATTGACAGTGGCTTGACGAAAAATGCAGACTGACCCCTCACTCATCTGGTGCCGTAAGGTCTGATGGCGTAGTGGGTTAAAGCATACTAGTTATGCCAGCTACTGGAAGGTAGTTGTGCTTTCTGGGTTCGAGTCCCACTGGTGGGTGTTGTCCAAAGATTGTTTATCTTCACTTGTGGTTTATGCAAGTATAGGCTTATAAGCTGGACACGAGTTCTCTCACATTGACAGTGGCTTGACGAAAAATGCAGACTGACCCCTCACTCATCTGGTGCCGTAAGGTCTGATGGCGTAGTGGGTTAAAGCATACTAGTTATGCCAGCTACTGGAAGGTAGTTGTGCTTTCTGGGTTCGAGTCCCACTGGTGGGTGTTGTCCAAAGATTGTATATATATATATATATATATATATATATATATATATATATATATATATAATTAGGAAGTAATGTTTATTTGGGTAAGTTGTCAGCTTATAAGAACTAATAGCTAGTGCGGCTTGCTTGATTTGATTGTTGCCGCCGAAGGAGGCTAGTTTATTGTGCACCCCATACTCATCCTGTGAGCGGTAGCGCAAAAGCATTACAGAGGGCACAAAAGGTCTTTATCAGACCTCATCTTAGATTATTACATAAACAATTTCTTCAATCCTTCACACCTTATAGATACAATGTCAGCTAGTTACAGAGAAAGTGCTATTACAAGAGCTACATATTTACAGTAAGTCATCATACATTAATGGTAGGTCTTGTCGTTAATACATAATAGTTTGGCCAATGGGGATATTACAGAGTCATAGGGGAGCTTCTGTTTATTATTAGTCCTCACAATACACTACTTGTTTCTGAATCTCATATGTCGTTCATCTACTGGAAGCAAAATGTGGGTACAGTGCAAGGATTTCAGGTAATTTATCCATAGTAATAAGATAGGTTGCCATATCATACATAGTGAGCTTAGATTTATCTCTAAAAGGCTCAATTTTACAACAATCCAAAAGATATAGTGTTCGAGTGTGTGTCCCTGCCTATGTCCACACACTATACACTTTACTTCATCTAGATCCCTATACAAGCTGAACTGCCAGAGATACTTGTAGCCAAGTCTTATACGAGCTGTGACAACATCTGTTAGTCTACTGACTTTGTTACTTGCCCCATACACATGTTTTATTTCTCACATTTCATTGTGATGAACGATGGACCTGCTAGTTCCAGTTTGCACTGTTCTACTTTCTTCAAATCCATCCAGGAGTTCTCGTCTAATGACACTTTTAAGGGACCTATTTGATAACTCAAGATTCCATTCAATACTGTCTTTATTTACTGCAGCCTTAGCAAGGGCGTCAACTTTGTCATGTTCCTGCATGCCAATGTGAGAAGGAATCCACAACATTTTTATATTTACCCTCTTGCTAAGTATTCTTATATATCTACGTCTAGCTTCCAAGACAAGCACGTTATTACTTGATTGCAAACTGTTTATTGCTCGTAGTGAGGATAGGGAGTCAGAAATAATTAAGCTGTCTACTTCAGTGTTGTCAATAATTTCGAGTGCTACCAGTATCGCTACCAACTCGGCTTGCGTTGTGGACGCCCAGTTACTAATTCGGATATTTCTTTGAATTGTGCTGCCATCGGGCTGATGAGCAATAACAGCACTTCCTGCCCTCCCTGTAGCTGTATTGAGTGATCCGTCAGTGTATATGGTCTGTGCAATGTTGTTTTCAGCTTGTATATTGTGAATGTGTTCTATGGTGCTTAATTTAGCAGCAAGCTGAGCATGAGGGTTGCTTGGAGATTAGTTTCTTGGTGGGGTATGCAGGGGTCAGGATGTCAAAAGGTACTATCTGCCAGGGTGGAAGGAAGGGCTGTACTCTTTCATCTGTATATACATCGTGCAGTCCCATCATTTTAATATGAGTGGCAGTTCATTGAATCCATTTAGACTCGCTAGTTCCATTTAGTATGTGTTCTAACAGTGCAACTGACACAATGTTGTTTTTGTTATCACGCAGCAGCTTTAGTCCCATCATAAGATTAATTTAAAATATTCTATCTCTAATGCTAAGTATATTTAATTCTTTCCGCATGTTGAGAACTTTGGTAGTTATAGGACAGCCAAGTATAATTCTGAGTGCTTCATTTTGCATTTTTTCCAGTCTATCAATACTTTTGCCATTCTGCAGGACCAAAGCTGGTGCATGATAGTCTATCAGAGACCTTATATACGCTAAATACATCATTCTTGCTATTCTAATATTAACACCATATTTCGGGCTGTACCCCACTACAGTTCTGAGAGCCTTGAGTCTGTCTCTACATTGTTGATGTAACTTATTGACTGCAGTTGAGGTACAAGGGACAGAGACTCCAAGGTATTTGAAAGAAGAGACATAGTCTATTGGTATGTTGTCTATCTTAAGTTTTCGTGGTCCACTTTTGCGGTTGCCAATTTGTCTGTTAAATACCTTAGTTTTAGCAGCGTTGATTACAAGACCAAGGCTCTCACAAGCTGTATGTATACAATTTAAGACTGTTTGCATTTTGCGGTGGGTTTTAGTATGCACAAGGATGTCATCTGCATAGCTGATAGTGATGTTTGCCGGACTAGTTGGGATTGATTTTAGTAAAGCATTAATTAGAACATTAAACAAGGTAGGACTAAGTACTCTTCCATGTGGGGTGCCTAGTTGCATTACTTTAGTTTCACTCTTGTAGCCTTGGAACAGCGCAGAGGACTTCCGGTTGGTAAGATAGCCTCGTATCCACTGTAATAAATGTCCCCCTATATCCATTCTCGCTAATTCATACATAATCACTTCCCTATTAGCAATATCAAAGGCATTTTTTAAATCAAGAAATGTTGTGTACTTGTGCCTTTTATCTCCATGAACAGTAAGAAAGGTTGTGATACAGTTGTGTACACTTTTACCATGTGTGAAACCATTGATATCAGGTGACATGTGCTCTTTAACTCTATACAATAATCTATTAAGCACCATTCTCTCAAAGGTTTTGCACATGCAACTGGTCAGTGAGATGGGACGGAAAGCATCAGGTTGGCCAGGCTTTGGTACAGGTACCGTAAGACTGGTGGTCCATGATACAGGCAACTGCCCAGTGACATAGCTGGCATTAAACAATTCTAATAATGGGTTACCGGGTACACGATGTAGGAGTCTTAGAATATCATAGGTGATACCGTCCTCACCAGGAGCAGTGCTACTGCCCCTGGAGAGGGCTGCATCCAATTCATAATCTGTATATGGAACATCACATTCATCATGTTGCTTGCTCAACATGAAATTTATAAGAGAATTTCTGTCTGTGGACCTCGCCTGCAATTTCTCCCCAGTGCTAGCTGGTAGCATTCCAAGGCTGGAAACCTGAGCCCATTTTGCAATTAACTGATTGGCTTTCTGTAGCGAGTTTGGGTGTGAAACTTGTCTACTATTTTTACCAATAATTTTGTTTATGCCTTTCCAGGCTTTGCCCAGGGGAGTATGCAGGTTAAGTCCACTAACAAAACCCTCCCATTCATTTTGTCTCAGTTCAGTCATTCTCTCCCTTGCCGCTGCAAGCGCGGCCTGAAACAGTTTTAACATTTGAGGAGTTCTAAGGCTCTTATATGCTTTACCTGTCTGTCTAGCAATTAATTTAAGCCCTTTCAGTTTAGCATCATCATAGTACTGGTTGTGTCTGACCTGTTTACCAGTACTTCTTTTTGTTTGGCGTGACTCACTATTTTTGATGGCCTCATAGGTATATGGGTACATCCGGTCTCTTACCCTCGACCGCGTCGGTACCTTTATGGTCAGGAAGCCACGGATATTTACAATGGGGCTCGGTCAGTCAATATGATTCCTTTGACATCACTCAACTTATGTATTCTGTTCTCGTATTGACAATTTGAATGATATCAAGAATATTTTGAATATCTTCTGACATAGATGGTGCTGTAGTTGATTGTTGTTCATGACCTGTCCAGTGGGTCGAGACTGGTCTCATTAGCATCTCTCAGATTAGTGGGAAGAAATTCTTGCTGCAAGAATGTGTGTTCTCAGAGCTAACTAGGGTAACTAAAATACTTATTTCCTAAATAAATACTTTAATTGTAAATATTTGAAAATATATGGTATGTTTCCGAATTTCTGACGATATAAAACATATTGTGGTTTATAATTAAGTTCTTAATAGTGATCCTATCCTGCATCATAATTTACATAATATCTACTTCTGTTTTGTGTATTAAAATGACTACTTTTTATGTTAATTTATTTCTGTAAATGATGATGATGATAAAGTTCAATAAATGTAAGTAAGAACATAAGAATGAAGGTAACTGCAAAAGACTTATTGGCCCATACGAGGCAGCTCCTCGTATGGAGCTGCCTTTGATAAGTAATTACCAAAGAAGGCACCAAGCCGGGAAGGCTGTGTAGCACAATAAAATAAGTCTACTGCTCCTGAAGAGGACTGTATTACTTACAGTTTACTGAGATTAGTCTCACAAGTACCAGGTAATCCACTTTTAGTGTTGTACAGAATGAGTTTAAGTGAAGGAGTATTACCTGATGATTGGACAGTGTCATTGTTCCCATCCCCAAAGCACACTCAGATAATTATAGACCCATATCTCTAACATAATTTTGTCTATTAGCACAGTTTTCGGCGTGAAGGCATTGAGTAGATCTCGGCAATACAAGAAGTTTCAAGCTAAACTTTCTAATATGCTACACTCACCTGAGGTCCGTAGAAGAGCGAAATCTGATTATGCATTTTGGTTCTACAAGGTAGCCAACTCCATCAAAATATTAAATATGTACCCAATTCAATTAACGATTAATCAACCAATTACTCCATGGGATAACTTGGATCTAGCAGTTGATTTTGTAAATGCACCCAAGAAAGATAATGTACACTCTACATTATTAAAACAGTTAACACTGAAAAGCATCAATGAGAGTACTCAGGGTATGGGTAACGATGTGTGTCAATGCTATACCTACGGTTCTGTAGAAGAAGGTGGACGATGTACCGGATGCGCATGTAATATATTTGAACAATCTTCTCACGTACATACAGCAATGAAGCGCGTCAATGATTGGGCAAGTACAACTCAAACCGAACTTGCAGGCATATACCTTGCCACGGAATTTTTAAAAGACAAAGGCAGTGGACTTATATACTGTGATTCGCAGAGTGAACTCCTGGTATTGAACGCACATAGTAGTGACACGCAGAAAATAGTCAGTGATATTCGAATGAATATTTTAGCTGCCAAAGAAAAGAGATTTGAAATTAAATTCCTATGGATACCATCACATGTTGGCATCTCAAGGCATGACACTGTTGATATGCTTGCAAAGACAGCCTGTAGAAAACCAGTGGTAGAAATTGATATGGGTGTTTCATTAGCAGTGACAAAGAGAATACTTAAGCAAACATCTAATGAAAATCTCACCGACCTAACAAATTCACAAAGACCTGAAAGTTGTAGCATTAAATATTATGATAGATATCGTGCGGAGACATTCACATACAGGATTAATGGAACAAGAACCCAGCAATGTGATGTTATAGTGGCCAGAATACGCTTGGGATATAGACGTATCTGGCAGCTTTCTCAAAACCCAAATGTCGAGTACACAATGTGTCAACTTTGTGAGAGAAAATATGCACTCCCTTGAACATTATATTGTAGAATGTCCCATACTGACTGACTTTCGCCCTCCTGGGCTAAGGTATGCTGAACTGTGTAATTACTATTTGAGTACTGGAACACTTGATGATATATTGGACTTGTACCCTAGATTGACCATGTAACGTATCAATTATACAATGAATGTATGTGATGTAACTCTATAACCTGAGCTTGTGAAAGCACCTTAATCACCTTCAGTGATTAAGTGCTTAATTGCACACTAGTTTCTCTATCAGTTATCTCACCTTGTCAGAGTAAAAGAGACAAATATATGTGTATGTATGTGTGTATATATGTATGTATATATATGTATATGTATGCATACGTCTGTGTGTGTATATGTATGTGTATAAAGTATATGTGGAAGCTGGTCAGAATTCAATTTCACCTTTGTAAATGCACGTTAATGACACTATGTAAAAGACACATCGAACACTTTATGTAGGGCATACGTAAATCTGTGTATTTATGTATTTACGTATGTAGCTTAGCCTAGCATTTTAAAAACACTACAATCACCTTATGTGGTTGATTGTTCAATAAATCCCTGAACTATATGTTTAACAAATCTCTAACCCTATCAATGGAGTTAGTTAGTTTAGTTCTTATATTATGCACCCTATACCCATCTTGTGGGCGGTAGTGGAAAGGGTTAGAGTACATGGCGGACTGAAGAAAATGTATATATGCTGTTTAGCATTGTTAATGTGTGGCCACGTCTGTGGTAGAAAATAATACAAAAAATCAAATAAAGGTATTATTGAAACTTTATAGGAAAACATTAAATCCTAAATATATCTTTAATATTATACTTGAAATATTGTATACTTTGCTCTTTCCATCGTACTTCTGCACCTGCTGGCAAGTGGTTCGGTGCAGTGTGCAGGTGATGTTCATTACTGGGTGAGCTGGCAGGTGGTGCTCACCTGCCAGCTCACCCAACGAAAATTTGGTTTTTAATACACTTACACATTTATTGGGTCTTTCCTTCACCTTCATTCAAGCACTAGAGTATTACAGTAAGTGTTTTAATTATAATATTTATTAACGTTATTATTTTTAATTTTTATTATTATTAGTATTATTATTAACAGGAGAGGAGTGTGTGTGTGTGTGGGGGGGGGGGGGGGTATAATGGTACACATGTCCACATCCCAATGCCCGCCGAGGACTGGGGGTGCTGGGGTGTACAATAAACTATACCCACATCCGGCGGCAGCTTGTCGAAGGCGGGAGTGTAGCCTAGACAATTTGTCATGATAATTAGTGATGACTCTTATTTTGATTATGGGTCCGTAATCCAGTTAAGCTTTTATTCTTAATTTATATTACAATGCTGGTAAAATACACTTCTTGATGATGAGTATGGAGTACAAATGAACTCATTGTGTACCCAAGTTCAAGTTCAAGTATGTTTATTGAGATAAGCAATAAATACATCTCAAAGGGATAGAGTAGCTTAGGCTATTTCAACCCCCCTCTAATTCAAGTCCCTCAAGGGGCGCACAAATACTGTGACTACAAATAGACAAATAACATTACAAGAATCCAAACAAGAATTGTGTACCCTATACTCACAGGATGAATATAGGGTACACAATAAACTACCACTCACATCATGGGTATGGGTTGCACAAGAAACTATCGCGCAGAGGATGAATATGGAGAGCAAAGTAAACAAAGATTCACACGATGAGAAAGGGTTGCGCAATGTCCTATGACTCACAGGATGAGTATTAGCTGCACAATAAACTACAGGTCACAGGATAAGTATGGGTTGTACAATAAATTACAGGTCACAGGATGGGTATGGGCTGCACAAACTACCGGTAACAGGATGAGTATGGGATGCACAATAAATTACGGGTCACAGGATGAGTATGGGTTGCACAAACTACTGGTAACAAGATGAGTATGGGGTGCACAATAAATTACCGCCCAGAGGATGAGTATAGGGTGCACAAACTGGTTGGGTAAATGGAAATGGTTGGGTACATTTCCTTTCACCTAATGTGACTATTCATGTGTCCGGACACCGGCGATTGTGTGGTATTGGCTATTTATTTAACCATAACTTTGCATTCATTTAATAATTATATTGAGATATGTTTTCCTTGAAATGTAGTTACATTATCGTCTACATGGCTTTATTCTGACATAAAGACCTATGGCGTTACTTTGCATCTATGCAAAGTAATTATAAAATTGATTGGCTTGTGTGGAGGCCTTCACACTCCCTGAGCGAGCCATCAAGTAACTATAAAAAGGCATATATCTTAACTTTCAATTCAGTTATATTTATGCCAAATTATTAACATGCAGCTTATATTTATGTCTTTATGATGACATAGAAAACTTCGTTTAATACAATATCTAGATTAAATTAACATTGATCTTCGGAAGGTCATAGTTCCCATATCGGTAAGGAGAGCGTCGGCCATGAGGCCTTGTTTAAAGTATGAATATTTTTCCTCTCTAATAAGGTATAATCTCTGTGATGGATTCACAAAAACTATTTTATATCTGCCTTTCTGATAACATATACAAATATAATCTTTATTTGTGAATATTTGTTAATTAAGCAATATATCAGAGGGCGTGTAGGGTTCGGTGTTCAATGAACGAAAAGGACTGGATCACTGTGTACAGGAGGCTGATATGGCAGCAAACACTCTCCTGGCGACCATATATCTTGGATAAGTCGCTCCACACAATTGTCGCTTGGACCGTCGACTTCCTATAGCGTCACCTCTCACATATTTATGTCTAATTTCGTTATGAAATTAGATTATTTCAGAGTAAAAATAGGTTTGATCATGTTCTATGTGTAGCACCAACATTATAGTAAGTAAATATACCATATTTCTTCATTACTTACGTAATGCTAGGACGATTTGGGTAGTTTTGGGCTGATTTGGGTCGATTTGGGTAATTCTATGGACCGTATTGGTGTCTGTCACTAAGATAGGATCGGATGTAGTCAAGGGCAAGGCCTCGGATTCCATAATGCTGGAGTTTAAGTAAGAGGTAGTTGTGATTAACAGTATCAAAGGCTTTTCTTTGGTCAATGAAGAGTCCAATCGGAAACTCATTTTTGTCAAGGGCTGAGTAGATAACGTCAAGGAGACTAATGATTGCATCGTTGGTGCTCTTTTGGGACCGGAAGCCAAACTGGCCGGGGCTGAGTATGTCGAAATTTACGAGGTAGGAATAGAGCTGTTTGTAAATAATTTTTTCAAATATTTTTGATAGAATGGGTAGATTTGATATTGGTCTATAATTGTTTATGTCTGCCGGATTGCCTCCTTTATGGACTGGCGTTACTCTTGCTTTTTTGAGGATATCAGGGAAGGTGTGACACTATAGATTTGTTGAACAGTAGTGCTATGGGTGGGGCAAGGGCATATTCATAAATATGCCTAAACAAAAAATATAAAATAGACATCAGTTTGCATATGAATCTGATGAGAAAATTCCTTGATTAACCTACATTTCCCTAACAATCAAATGGTCTCATCTTAAGTACGTCTCAGACTGTCTTCTTCACCAGCACCAATGCTAAATAATATTACAACAATAATGTCCATAACTTAGCTACAGAGTATATTACATTTTAAATAAATTTTCCCAGAGAACAAAAACAGAAAGCACATTATTATTTACATAAATATGAAGAAAAACATTTAAAGCTTTGATTTATCTTTGCTAAACTAAAGAGATATTTCTATCTTTATAAGCAATTTTGAATTTTCCTATAGTGACAGCTTCACTAGTTCTTGCTTGGTCATCTAACTTTCATAAAAGAAGAATATAATAAAATATCTTGATCTTTACCTTTCATGGTGAAGTGTATTTCTCAAACAAAATAGAATTACCTTTGAAGAACATCCAACTGACATTGTGATAGCACACTGTTAGATTAAAGTTAAGTTAATATACCTGTATATGCCTCATTATCCTTCAACATTCTCTTCATTACCTTCCACACTCTAAGTGTTTAGCCTATTATCTGCATGTATCATTTTGTGCCTCTTCATATTACCAAGACAACTGAATCTCTTCCCACACTCTGAACACTCGTGAGGCTTGTCACCTGAATGCACTAACATGTGCCTTATTATATTTCCACGTTCTCTAAATTTTTTGCCACACTCAGCACATTGAAAAGGTCTCTCATCCGAATGCACCATCCTGTGAGTCTTCATTCTTCCACGCTGACTGAATCTCTTCCCACACTCTGGACACTCGTGAATTTTATCACCTGAATGCACTAACATGTGAGTCTTCATACTTCCAAGACGACTGAATCTCTTCCCACACTCTGGACACTTGTGAGGTTTATCACCCGAATGCACTAACATGTGCCTTATTATAGTTCCACGTTCTTTAAATTTTTTGCCACACTCGGCACATTGAAAAGGTCTCGCATCTGCATGCACCATCCTGTGACGCTTCATATGTCCATGCCGACTGAATTTCTTCCCACACTCTGGACACTCATGATGTTTGTCACCTGAATGTACTAACATGTGAGTCTTCATATCACTAAGACAACTGAATCTCTTCCCACACTCTGAACATTCATGAGGTTTGTCACCTGAATGCACTAATATGTGTCTTCACATGTGAAGGACGGGTGAATACCTTCGGACACTGTGGACACTGGTGAGTCTTCATCTTCTTTATGACAGGTGCAGTTTGTGTGAAGGTTTTCTCCCCCGGTTGTTGGGAGAAGCGTCAAGGCTTGAGTGTTGTTTCTTAGAGTTAGACTTGATGTGAGCACTTGGCGATCAATGGTGGTGCTTCTTTTTTATGATAGGTGCAGTTTGTGTCAAGGTTTTCCCTTAATGCTCGTGCTGGACATCACCGGCGGGTGCTGCTAAAATGGCGGCGGTTGTTTACCCTCTCATCACCTGAGCGTTCCAATGTTTTTGTCTGGTTCTATATATCATTTTTCCTACTTCTTATTTTTGTTTATAACTGGTCATTTACAATTAACACTTGTATTTATATTAATGTTTTTCAATCAAAGAATGTACTTGAAATGGTTTCTTTAAACATAAAGCCACACGATTATTGTTTTTGAAGGAAATAGCTTTCCCATACTGGATGCACTACATGCGCAGATTGACCAACAGGAGTTTCATATTCACTTTTATTTATTTATATTTATATATATATATATATATATATATATATATATATATATATATATATATATATATATATATATATATATATATATATATATATATATATATATATATTAGTATATTTTGGTAGCACTCTTTCCTGTAGACATATATTATTAAATATGACCGAAAAAGTAAGATTAATAATTCTAACACAAATTTTCTCAATCTTTCGTACATTACGCTTCACTGTTGGAGGTAAATCAAAAATCAATTCTCCAAAATTCATTTTTATTTCTAGTCTGACGCGACACGGGCGCGTTTCGTAAAACTTATTACATTTTCAAAGACTTTAGTTCACAAATACACAACTGAATAGAACTTACGTATCTCCGATTTTATATCTACATTTGAGTGAGGTGGAAGGGGTGATGTGGCATTAACACAAGACAGAACAAAATGTGGTATTAATAGGGTATTAATTTCATCAACACAAGACAGAACAAGAGTATTAATAGGGTATTAATTTCATCAACACAAGACAGAACACGAAACAATGGATATTGAATAGAAGTCTAAGATAATTAGACGAGCCAAAACTAAATACTACGAAGATAAATTTACCCAAATAAAGAGCAACATTAAACAAACATGGAGAACAATTTCACAAATATTGGGATCAAAGAAGTCTTTAAATAACAAACCGACTCTCCTGTCTAATAACGATGGTCAGCTTTCAGCCTCTGATTCTGCTATTGAGTTCAATAGGTTCTTCTCTTCCATTGGTTCATCCCTTGCTAATGATATTCCATCTTCCAGTACTGACATTAAGGACTATCTTACAGGAAACTATCCCCAGTCTCTGTACCTAAATCCTATTAATTCCATTGACGTCAATGAGATAATCCTTTCCCTTAAAACCAAGTCTGGTGCCCTTGAGGAGATACCAACTTTAATCTACAAAAAAGCCTCCAGATCTTTAGCCCCTGCTATTGCTTTGCTCTTCAACAAGTCACTTGAACTCCAAACCTTTCCAGATATTCTAAAAAAAGCGAGAGTAACGCCTGTCCACAAATGTGGTGATCTCACAGATGTTAACAACTACAGACCTATATCAATCCTGCCAAACTTGTCAACAATTTTTGAAAAACTAATCTATAAGCAGCTTTACTCATATCTACAATACAATACAATACAATACAATTTTATTTAGGTAAGGTACATACATACAATAAATATTTACAGGGATTGTTTAACTTATAGGTATAGCTAGTACATACAATGCCTAAAGCCACTATTACGCAAAGCGTTTCGGGCATGATAAACTTAAATGACAAGCTTAATATTAATTGAGCATAATGAGTAGAATGAAAACAAGAAATGAAAACATAGATGAAAAAGCAGCACAAATACAATTATGTCGACAAACAGCGCTCTTTAAAGAAAAAAACAGACATTGGTTAACAATAGAAGGGTAAGGTAGGTTACAGGGAATTTATTAGGTATAGCTTCGCTTTTAACTTAAACTGGTTGAGAGAGGTACAGTCTTTAACATGGTTGGGAAGGTCATTCCACATTCTGGGCCCCTTGATTTGTAGAGCATTTCTAGTTTGATTAAGTCGTACTCTAGGAATATCAAAACTGTATTTATTTCTGGTGTGATGCTCATGGGTTCTGATACAACCTTCTATGAAGCTTTTGAGATCAGGATTGGCATTATAGTTTAGCCAAACCTAGCCAAACTCAATATACTTAGCCCTTGCCAATATGGCTTCAGGTCCAAAAAAAGCACTAACGATGCACTTATTAGTATGCTTAACTCGATTCATACAGCTCTTGATAAAAATGAGTTCCCTGTTGGGTTATTTGTGGACCTGCGTAAAGCTTTCGAGACTGTCAACCACCAAAACCTTCTTCTTAAATTACATCATTATGGTGTCAGAGGACACTCCTTACAATACCTCAAATCCTACCTTACTGACAGGCTCCAATGTGTTTCTGTGAATAATACAATTTCTCCCACCCTACCCATCAACATTGGTGTTCCCCAGGGCAGCATACTTGGCCCTCTCCTCTTTCTCATCTACATTAATGACCTTCCAAATGCCTCCCAACACCTCAAACCAATCCTATTTGCTGACGACACAACCTTCATTTACTCCAGTCCTGATCCCCTTGCTCTAAATGCCACAGTAAATACTGAGCTAAATAAAGTCCATCTGTGGCTAACTGCCAACAAACTCACCCTTAACATTGAAAAAACTTTCTATATTCTGTTTGGCAATAAATCCTCTAATCAAATAAATCTCAAAATAAACAATACCCAAATTTGTAACAAATTAGATGGCAAATTCCTTGGCATTCTCATGGACCACAAGCTGAATTTCCAGGGACACATTCTAAACATATCAAAAAAAGTTTCAAAAACTGTGGGCATTCTTTCTAAGATCAGATATTATGTACCACGCCCTGCCCTGGCGACTCTCTATTACTCCCTTATCTATCCATATCTCAACTATGGTATTTGTGCTTGGGGCTCTACTACCCAAAATCACTTACGTCCTCTAATTACTCAACACAAAGCTGCTATTAGGACAATATCCAATTCTGGCCCCAGACATCACTCGGTACCCCTACTGAAATCCCTGAATATGTTAGACATTAAGTCACTGCACATTCTCTCATGTGTATTATACATATATAAAACGCTAAACTGTAATGCCAATCCTGATCTCAAAAGCTTCATAGAAGGTTGTAACAGAACCCATGAGCACCACACCAGAAATAAATACAGTTTTGATATTCCTAGAGTACGACTTAATCAAACCAGAAATGCTCTACAAATCAAGGGGCCCAGAATGTGGAATGACCTTCCCAACCATGTTAAAGACAGTACCTCTCTCAACCAGTTTAAGTTAAAAGCGAAGCTATACCTAATAAATTCCCTGTAACCTACCTTACCCCTCTATTGTCAACCCATGTATGTTTTTTTTTTTTTTTTTTTTTTTTTTTTTTTTTTTTTTTTTTCAAATCAACGCTGTTTTAATGTAATTTTCTGTAATAATTTGTAATTGTATTTGTGCTGTTTTTTCAACAATGTTCCCCCTCTTTTACCCCTATTTTTATTTGTACTCAATGCATTTTTTTCTTTTTACCCATTAGTTTTAAGCTTTAGTCAGTAGTGTTTTTTCCTGCCTGAAATGCTTTGCGTAATAGTGGCTTTAGGCATTGTATGTACTAGCTCTATCTATAAAGCCAACAAACTTTGTAAAATCTCTTTATGTATGTACTTTTGCCTAAATAAAAATTATTATTATTATTATTATAAGTGTTTGTAGAAAGCCTATTGGTCCATATTTCTTGATGCTTCTATATTGGAGCGGAGTCTTGAGGTGGGTAGAATATAGTTGTGCAATAATTGGCTGTTGATTGCTGGTGTTGACTTCTTGATGTGTAGTGCCTCGCAAACGTCAAGCCGCCTGCTATCGCTGTATCTATCGATGATTTCTGTGTTGTTTACTAGGATTTCTCTGGCGATGGTTTGGTTGTGGGAAGAGATTATATGTTCCTTAATGGAGCCCTGTTGCTTATGCATATGTAATAAGAAATTAAAATGTAATTAAGTTTACATTTAAAATGTAATAAGTTTTACGAAACGCGCCCGTGTCGCGTCAGACTAGAAATAAAAATGAATTTTGGAGAATTGATTTTTGATTTACCTCCAACAGTGAAGCGTAATGTACGAATGATTGAGAAAATTCGTGTTAGAATTATTAATCTTACTTTTTCGGTCATATTTAATAATATATATATATATATATATATATATATATATATATATATATATATATATATATATATATATATGCGGAAAATCCACAGAGAAATATGAAATGAGGTGAACGTTTCGGCTTTGTTAAAGCCTTTGTCAACACCACTTTGGGTGTTCACCACAACACTTTGGGTGTTGACAAAGGCTTTAACAAAGCCGAAACGTTCACCTCATTTCATATTTCTCTGTGGATTTTCCGCATAAAATGATCAGTGTTTTGTGATCGTCAATTGCATATATATATATATATATATATATATATATATATATATATATATATATATATATATATATATATATATATATATATATATATATATATATATATATATATATATACATATATATATATATATATATATATATATATATATATATATATATATATATATATATATATATATATATATATATATATATATATATATATATATGTTGTACCTAGTAGCCAGAACGTCGTACTCGGCCAACTATGCAAGGCCCGATTTGCCTAATAAGCCAAGTTTTCCTGAATTATTATATTTTCTCTAATTTTTTTCTTATGAAATAATAAAGCTACCCATTTCATTATGTATGAGGTCAATTTTTTTTAATTGGAGTTAAAATTAATGTAGATATAAGACCAAACCTAACCAACCCTACCTAACCTAACCTAACTTATCTTTATAAGTTAGATTAGGTTAGGTAGCCGAAAAAGTTAGGTGATGTTAGGTTAGGTAGGTTAGGTAGTCGAAAAACAATTAATTCATGAAAACTTGGCTTATTAGGCAAACCGGGCCTTGCATAGTAGGCAGAGAAGTACATTATGGCTACTAGGTACGACATATATAAATATATATATGTCGTACCTAGTAGCCAGATTGCACTTCTCAGCCTAATATGCAAGGCCCGATTTGCCTAATAAGCCAAGTTTTCCTGAATTAATATATTTTCTCTAATTTTTTTCTTATTAAATGATAAAGCTACCTATTTCATTATGTATGAGGTCAATTTTTTTATTGGAGTTAAAATTAACGTAGCTATATGACCGAACCTAACCAACCCTACCTAACCTAACCTATCCTATCTTTATAGGTTAGGTTCGGTTAGGTAGCCGAAAAAGTTAGGTTAGTTTAGGTTAGGTAGGTTAGGTAGTTGAAAAACAATTCATTAATGAAAACTTGGCTTATTAGGCAAATCGGGCCTTGCATAGTAGGCTGAGAAGTGCATTCTCGCTACTAGGTACGACATATATATATATATATATATATATATATATATATATATATATATATATATATATATATATATATATATATATTGTCGGGGGTCTACAGCTTGTGAGGGGGGCGAGTAACAGTATATAAGATATCCTAGTACATTATCCTGGAGCGAACTGCGGCCCGGACGGCAATCCTCAGGTCGCTAACCTCCCTTTCTGAAGGAGCCAATCTGCAAGTCCTTCGCACATACTATGTACAGCCAGTCAGATCAGTGATCGATTGTGCCGCACCTGCACTCACAAATCTATCATACCATCAATATTCTGTCAATTCCTTCTCTGGTCCAACACATGAACGAAGGAAGACCCCACAGGTGATGGCAGACCACGGGTGATGCGTAAGTCCTCCGTAGACGGGGTAAACTGTCCAACTGACAGGACCCCCCAGCGCACGTCCGACCTCCTTGACGTGCTGTCTTAGACTGATGGCGCCAGCGCGGCGCGATGACCGGACTCCCCTTCCTTCGTGACGTCATATTCGCCACGGGAGGTTTTCATTGGCTCCCTGTGCCACGTCGCTGTCGGTAACCAATCTGGTGTCACTGACGTCACACAGTTTTGGCGGCAAAACAGAAGAGCCAGCGCCATATTGGCTTCCTAAAGGGCCTAAACCACAGCCCAAAATACTCTTCTTTTATAAATTTTTCGGCACTTCGAGAACACTACTTTCTCCCACATATATCAAACTGATGCCTGCGACTTGGAGAACGCTCGGGTAAAGTGGACATTACTCTTACAGCAGGCGTGGGAGAAATATAAGGGGGGGGAACACCGTCACATACCCCTCCCCTTAAAATAAGTCATGTCTGGTTAGTGCATACAGGGTGGGCATCTGCTACTACGTTGTCTTCCCATCGGATGAGTTTAATTTCCAACCAGTATTCCTGCCGCCAATGCGAGACACTCCTTACGTATCCGTTGACCGTTCCCACGGTCACTCCTGATGTCCATTGTTCCTTCAGCATGGACAGAGGACTTTGCACCCCTTGTCCATACACCAGCTGGAAAGGTGAGAAACCTAACGATCCTACCACTGCGTTACGCATGACAAACAACGCAGGACATACTGCTTCATCCCACTCAGTTCCCTGCTCTGTGCAGAACACTCTCATCAGCATGCCGTCCTGTACGTAACAATGAGTGGCCCTCTCAGGACCTACACGTCCTCCATTGGCCTCATGAATCAATTCGGGGAATTCTATCTGCTGCAACTCTCCAAGACGGCCTACACAGGAAGAACTGATACTCTCTTACTTCACTTACTTATTTATTAACCCCTTAACAACCCCGCATATACATTCACACCAATAACAAAAATAATAATTACTTTACCACACTATCTTACGTTAAAAGCCTTGGTCCACATAGACAGGATACAAGGTTTTACACTGAACACAAGCTAGGGAAAAGTTCTACTAGGGAAACACTTGAAGCTAGAGTCAGCTTAGGGTAGGGGGACCACGTGGTTCCACTGGGACCCCCTTTAGAATAACTAGTAATATAAACTCTAAAAACACCTACTACACACAAAGTATACTACTCTACGTGTATGCCAGAAAATTAATAATGTACACAGCATATACTTAGCTTGAACAAGACACAGAAATAAGGAAACGAGGAGGAAGGGTAGGAGGATCCTGTCCTCACAACGCCAGCTCCGAGAAGAAGAGATCTCTCAGTCTCCTTCCCCCCAGCTGGCCTGCTGCCGCAGACTGCTCAACTAATCGTACCGCAGCCCTATACCAAGTTTACTCAGGTTTACTTTACAAATGATTAGAAAGTATTAGGAAACATAGTTGGTGCCTATGTTATTATTTAATAATCAACCCCAAGCTCAGTCTAAAAATGCTCTTTGAGAAACGAGAATAGTCTTACGTCTGGCAAGGAAGATGCAAACAATTGCAGCTCGTGATGCGCCCAACTATACTATAAGAAAGTTTAATAGCTCAATTTTGACCTCTGGTTTCCACTGAGGAACCCAGGGTCGTAACAGTCAACAAGAAGAAGAACTTGAATGTAAGATCTTTAAGCAAACACTTCGATGATGTTATATAGTGCCTTCATTGAAACTGTTAACAACAAATTCTTTTTTTCTGATCAGGGGAAGGAAGACACCAACAGTATGGGGGGCGTAAATTTATTAGTACAGGATAAATAATTCTGCAGAAGTAAAACAGGCTTCTATGTAGGTCTTAACAAATGTATAACATAGACGTGGCTAACCCAAAGTACACGAAACATCTTAAATTGTACACCCGTAGTAAAATAACAGTAATCCTATAGCCTAGTAACAAACTCTGCAGAAACCTAATGGCCTATTATCTAGAATTAGCTGTGAGGCGAAAGTAACAAATCTAACTCTAAGTATAACAGTCAGGACACCATAAGTGAACAACATAACATAAAGGGAAACCCAAGTTGGAAAATAATCAGGCGGCAGAAAATTACATAGAGACTGGGAAAGCCTGATATGTATTTGGAGAAGAAAATAACCCCAGGCCAGAGGCTGAGCCGCCAAGGAATAAGGAGAAAGAATTTCCTGACTTTAGGTAGGGCTTACTAGTAGAATGGCTGTAAAGTCAAAGTAGTAGCTGCGGACAGCGAAACACTTGGGGACGGGCGCTGCACCCCCACCCCCCAGGCCAGCAGGCCGAACCCCCTCTCCTCCCCCCGTAGGGCGAGTGCCCGCTGGCCGCGAGGGAAAACCTCAGGGTGGCAGAGCAACTACGCTACCGAACTGGGAAGGAAGGAGGACAGACTGGAGGAGCTCGCACGTCGCCTCGACTTATGCCCCCTTGCCCTGGCCCGTGGGCGACGGTCGGTAAAGGGGGCAGCGTGGCTGTGGCAGCCGCGGCGGGGTCGGCCTCGTGGTCCCCATGCCCAGAAGGCTTGTGACATGAGAGGGCCCCCGAGCCTGCACGATGGGCGCCTGCAACGTCGTCCAATCGTCGGCCGAAAGGGGTGGAGGCTGCGACGCTGTGCCACCCGCCGCTTTGCCGGCAGGGGGGCCTCTGGGAGGTGTGGTCGCCGTCCGTATCCGAGCCGCCCGAGGAGGCGAAACGGGCGGTTTCGTCCTGGCCCAGGCCGGCTGCGTCCTCACACCATTGCGCTGTTGTCCTCGCACGACGCCGCCTGAGCCCTCTTCCGTGTTGCAGTTGCTGCGTGATCCGGCTTCTCGCCACTGCGGAAAATGAAAAAGTAAGCATCGGCAGGTCTAACGGGGGAAAAAAAAACAGGCAGGGAGACCCAGCTGCCGCACCGGCAACCGTCACATACACAAGTAGACAAAAGCAAGGTAAAGTTAAGTGTCCATAGTGATTGAGAATACCGGACATAGCAAATGCTATCGTAATAAAAGCCAATGTAATAAAATCTGAGCAGTTAAAATAGATTAAGAGAGTAATATTCATGTATAGATTGAACAGTATTATTCATGGTATAGTTTGGTTATAATAAGACCGTATTATTCATTGTATAGTTTGTTTATATTAAGACAGTATTATTCGTGGTATAGTTTGGAAGAATTCAAACAATAATAATCTCAAAAGTGAAAAGCAAAATTATTTGAGTATCCCACTAGAAATGTACACTGCTTTAACACTGCAACAGTGTTATTAAGTAAATACCGGGCATAACTGAAGCTGGACTATGTAACAAATTAATCTTAGAAACTTAAATATTATAAATAACATAGCGAGGCCAAAACAGTAAGAAAGGCATGAGGCTTAAGCAGTGCTAGAAAACAGAGAATAAATAGCGGAGTAAATACAAGACAAACTGAAACTGAACAAGTAAATAGCTTAAGACCGTATTATAATATACTTGTATTTCAGCTGAACAAATAAAAGATATAATATACTTGTATTTAAGCTGAACAAATATAAGAGTAAACAGTGATAATCATGGATAATTTGGGTAGATTAAAGCAGGACTATACAAGGTATAGGATGGTTAGGTTGAACAGTAATATATGCATGGTATAGTTTGGATAGATTAAAACTGTAATGTTCATGGGATAGATTGGTTAATTAAACAGTACTTATTCATGGAATAGATGGTCTAGATTAAAACAATAATAGCCTAAAAAGTAAAAACAAAATTATTTGCATATCCCACGGCAATGGACACTGCCTTAACGCTGCAACAGAAATAGTAAGTAAATACAAGGCATAACTGAAAGCTGAACAAAGTAATAAATTAATTTAGGGAACTTAAATAAATGATAACATGGCGTAGCTCACCCAAACCGACAGACCGCTCTACGGCATGCGCCTTCCCTGGAGGAGTAGAACAGAACAGTGAGAACGGGAGGGGAATATTATATTCTAATAATAGAATAAGACCGTAATATAATGTACTTGCATATAAGCTGAACAAATAAAAGAAACAGTGGTAATTATGGGAAGATTTGGTAGCTTAAAGCGGGATTAATCAAGGGATAGGATGGTAGGTTAAACAGTAATGTGCATGGTATGGTTTGGATAGCGTAAAACTGTAATGTTCAAGGGATGGAATGGTTATTAAAACAGTACTAATCAAGGGAGCATGGCTAGCCTAGCAATAATATTCTCACAAGTGAAACAAAATTAGTTGAGTATCCCACAGCAATGGACACTGCATTAACGCTGCTAGAGGAATAGTAAGTAAATATAAGGCATAACTTTAAGCTGAACAATGCAATAAATTAATTTAGAAACTTAAATAAAAGATAATAACTTAACATAGCCTACCCAAGCGGACAGATCGCCCGACGGCATGCGCCTGCGCTGGAGTAGGACAGGACAGGGAAACAGGAGGGAACGTGTACATGCAGGAACAACAGGCGGCTACACCGAGTGGACGAGACGTCAAGGAACAAACGGGCCGGTCTACCCCGGTCAGGCCAAACGGCTGGGGCGAACATAACGTGGGACACCGGGGCCAGCAAATATCTGGGGACGAACAAACCGGGATACACCGGCCAGCCCAAACGACTGGGTACGAACAAGCCGGGATACACCGGCCATCCCAGACGACTGGGTTCGAACAAGCCGGGAAACACCGGCCATCCCAGACGACTGGGTACGAACAGATCGGGAGTAGTGAATAAGGAGACAGATTGAGGTAAAAAAATTTCAGAAACGGTTGGGCACTTCCATGCCGACTTGTCCCTGTCGGGCCAGATCGTCCATTCCTCTTATTTTGGGTGGTTAGGTTAGGGCACAGTCAGCGCGCTCCTGGCTGGCTGGCGTGGGTGGGGTGGTGGTCCCCCCTGGGGTCCCGGGGGGACCACCACCCATGGTGTACCTGAGGAACTGGTGCCCTATCCTAACCTGTTTTTTTGCACGATTCGTCTCGAGCTTTTAAGATGAGTCTAGGGCCTCAAGAAGGGGGTCTCTACTTATGAGAGGTACCGAGGATGAATGTTCAATAGTTGGAAACCAAAAAATACACTGGTGAAAGGCATATAAACGTTTTTAGAGTATTTTAATGGCATGAGCAAAAATGCACGATTTGTCCCGGGGGTGTTACGAGAGTACTACGGTATCAATTTGGGGGCCCTTACTTTTGAATGGATCAGAGGGTGAATGTTCAATAGATTCAAACCAAGAAACGCAGTTGAAAGCGAATATAGAAGTTTTTGGAGTACTTTAATGAGGCTATGACTGAATAGTATAGGGAGTCCTTGGGCACAGCTCCATTTTCTGTAATGGTCAGAGGTGGATAACCCCAGTGGGGGTCAAGCATACAAGGGGGGGTCAAGATTCCTTACAAAGACCATTTTGGATATATAGGTGTAGTAAGCCTTATCTTGAATTTGCATGATACTGTGGGGTACATTGACATGAAGGGCGAGTCATAGAACAGGATCTGCATGTGAGATGGGTCATATTGGGGTTTTAAAGAAGTTAAGATAGCTTTAAAGAGTCCTGTGTGCTTGATAGTGGGGAAATGTTCAGTCAATAATTCTCGTGTTTTGAATCTGAATGAGGGGTCCTAGTTTGCGTTCTAGTCGTAAAACGAGTTCCTTAGTATATTTGCTATGGAAAATGAGCTTTCAGTACTCTATATAATTTGAAATGAGGTCAAGAAAGACATGTTTATGTGCGGGAAGAGTCAGGTTGGAAACTGTTTATTTCAGTCATCCCCCCTTGGCTTTGCTCCGTTTTCTGTAGCTAAAGTAAAGATTCCATTTTCTGTGGCAAACAGTTGATTACTGGTGAAAAAGGCATACTTGAATTTGTATGGTTCTAACCTGTTTATAGATATATTTTTCGGGCCTTATATTAGATTTTAATATGAAAAATAGCATCAAATGTATGTCTATCTTTTGTAATAAACGTTACAAGCATTAACAATACCTGTGATATTTCATAGAATACGAAAAGAAGTTTAAATAGTGGGGCCTCAGCCATATTGTGTTGGGTTTGACACTCGAAACATTAATTTGACACTCGTAAATATACTATAAAGGAAAGTAGTTGAGTGGTTTAAGCAATTTAATACATACTGGGAATCTGTTCGTATTCTGTATTAAATTTCATTTTTTAACATCATTAAGTTTTCAGCTATTGTGGTGGGGGCCCAATAACTTCATATAGCGCATCGACTTATGTCAGTGCCGTGGTATATCAAGCGCAAAGGTTTTCAGAAAATGTTACACCTCCACCTTTCAAAAAAGTGAAAAGATGAATTCATTTTGGCATTACTGTCATTACTTTGGAAGTTTTTTAATTATAGCACATGCTTAAACAAACTCGCTCGCAAAAACAAACTCATTTTTTTTTGTTTAACTTACACAAATAAACCCAGGGCTTTCACATTCGCGCAAAATACTTAGTCCCCCCTAAACTTAAAACAGTTGCACAATCTTACTTAAACACATTGCTAAACTCTTATACACAAACAAAAACTCAATTTTTAACTTACACAAATAAACCCAGGGCTTTCACATTCGCGCAAAATACTTAGTCCCCCCTAAACTTAAAACATTTGCACAATCTTACTTAAACACATTGCTAAACTCTTATACACAAACAAAAACTCAATTTTTAACTTACACAAATAAACCCAGGGCTTTCACATTCGCGCAAATACTTAGTCCCCCCTAAACTTAAAACAGTTGCACAATCTTACTTAAACACATTGCTAAACTCTTATACACAAACAAAAACTCAATTTTTAACTTACACAAATAAACCCAGGGCTTTCACATTCGCGCAAAATACTAAGTCCCCCCCTAAACTTAAAACAGTTGCACAATCTTACTTAAACAGTTTGCTAAACTCTTACACACAAACAAAAACTGAATTTTTAACTTACACAAGTAAACCCAGGGCTTTCACATTCGCGCAAAATACTTAGTCCCCCCTAAACTTAAAACAGTTGCACAATCTTAATTAAACACATTGCTAAACTCTTATACACAAACAAAAACTCAATTTTTAACTTACACAAATAAACCCAGGGCTTTCACATTCGCGCAAAATACTTAGTCCCCCCTAAACTTAAAACAGTTGCACAATCTTACTTAAACACATTGCTAAACTCTTATAGACAAACAAAAACTCAATTTTTAACTTACACAAATAAACCCAGGGCTTTCACATTCGCGCAAAATACTTAGTCCCCCCTAAACTTAAAACATTTGCACAATCTTACTTAAACACATTGCTAAACTCTTATACACAAACAAAAACTCAATTTTTAACTTACACAAATAAACCCAAGGCTTTCACATTCGCGCAAATACTTAGTCCCCCCTAAACTTAAAACAGCTGCACAATCTTACTTAAACACATTGCTAAACTCATATACACAAACAAAAACTGAATTTTTAACTTACACAAATAAACCCAGGGCTTTCACATTCGCGCAAAATACTTAGTCCCCCCTAAACTTAAAACAGTTGCACAATCTTTCTTAAACACATTGCTAAACTCTTATACACAAACAAAAACTCAATTTTTAACTTACACAAATAAACCCAGGGTTTTCACTTTCGCGCAAAATACTTAGTCCCCCCTAAACTTAAAACAGTTGCACAATCTTACTTAAACACATTGCTAAACTCTTATACACAAACAACAACTCAATTTTTAACTTACACAAATAAACCCAGGGCTTTCACATTCGTGCAAAATACTTAGTCCCCCCCTAAACTTAAAACAGTTGCACAATCTTACTTAAACACTTTGCTAAACTCTTGCACACAAACAAAAACTGAATTTTTAACTTACACAAATAAACCCAGGGCTTTCACATTCGCGCAAAATACTTAGTCCCCCCTAAACTTAAAACAGTTGCACAATCTTAATTAAACACATTGCTAAACTCTTATACACAAACAAAAACTCAATTTTTAACTTACACAAATAAACCCAGGGCTTTCACATTCGCGCAAAATACTTAGTCCCCCCTAAACTTAAAACAATTGCACAATCTTACTTAAACACATTGCTAAACTCTTATACACAAACAAAAACTAAATTTTTAACTTACACAAATAAACCCAGGGCTTTCACATTCGCGCAAAATACTTAGTCCCCCCTAAACTTAAAACAATTGCACAATCTTACTTAAACACATTGCTAAACTCTTATACACAAACAAAAACTCAATTTTTAACTTACACAAATAAACACGGGCTTTGCACATTCACACAAAAAAAATGCTTAGTCCCCCCTAGACTTGAACACTCACAATCTTACGGTGCTTTAATTTCCAAAGCCTTCCAAACCTGCACTGGGTCCTGCCCAGCTGACTGTGGCTGGATGGGAAATTACAATTGAGCCAAAAACAGTTGGTCAGGGCGAGATACGGCCTCATTTTTAGAGACATTTACTATAGCAAAAGCTTGAACATCGAGAACTGAATGCGGGCCTACACGAGAGTTGTTCTTGGCACTCAAATGTTTAGAGATTAAAATACATAGAATCTGCAAGAGCCCACCAAAGTCGCTCACGCGGGCAATAGACATGTTTTTCGCCCAAGTGTATTTATTTAAAACAAAAATACGTCAGATAGAAAGATTTTCGCATTGCCATTATATTTACCTTATAAAGCCTCTTTATAAAAATGATATGCCACTGCGTATTATGATTGTTTTATAATAAATATTGCATAAATACTTACACGATTTCATAAACAAAAAATTATTTTAATGAGCCATGTTAGGAAGCCATCATTTTTACAATATATAAAAACTTTTAAACTAACTAAAAAGATATATCTTATTGTTTAAGAGTTTAATTTTGTATCAAAAGGTTTGCCAATGTTTTCAAAACTCTGGCCTACAAAATTTTTTTTAAGGTTTTCTGCCTCTCTTTCTCCCACATGTGTCCTCATTTGGACCGGATGCAGAGTAACCTTCGTGCAAGTCCTGACTCAGTTCCCCAACGTCCAAACTATTGGACATTGCAATACATTGCAAGGTTAAGGAAAAATTTTATTATTTAATGATAGAGATATGGCGAATTTTATCATGTTTCCTAAGAACATGTGTACAAATGGAGTTCAGATCCATTTATATGAGGTTGGGTTGTGTTTGAACTGATGTAGAGAAAAATGGTCATTAAACCCATAGTTAATAGAGGTTAGGTTGGGATGGATTGGCTGTGTCCCAAGAATAAGATACCATATATGGAACCAAGATTTTTGGTATCAGAGGTATGGGCAAGGGCGGTTGGGTTGATGCAAAAACATCACTTTCCCCCCCAAAAAAGAAGGTGCAACAATTAACGTCAGGTCAAGGCAGGTTAGCTTCAGGGTTGTTGAGTCCATAAACAACATTGACAGGAATATTCGGCAAAGATCCACGCAGGTTAGGGTACCGGGTGGTTGGGTTAATATCCAAACAAATACTTTTCTAAGAATATAAAATACAATATTTAACAAAGATCCATAACTAACAAATAAAGAAAGAAAACAGTCGAGATTATTGGACTGCATATTGAAAATGCGCCTTAAATTTGCAGTGTATGGAATAGGCGAAACTTGGGGGGGAAAATTGGGCATTGACCTTGCTATAATATGTAAAATCGGGTAAATTTGGTAGACAATGTCTTAAATTTGGATAAATTGGGGCAAATTAGGTAGAAATTGTCTTAAATTGTGATACATTTGTTTAAATTTGGTCTTAGCCATGTTAGGGTTGGGTCTGGTTTTTAGGTAGGATTGATGTATATAAACGCATCTGTATATTGGAAATGGCTCGTCAGACCCTACACTATCACTATGAAATGGTCTCTGGGAATGAAATATGACATCGACCACTGGATATTGGATACTGGAAATACACATAAAAGTTATATGGAATGGGTGAAACTTGGACAAACTGGGGCTTTGGCTGTGCTATGATAAGGTGAACTATGGTAAAATTTGGTGGAAATTGGATAAAATTGTGGCAAATTAGGTGGAAATTATCTTAAATTGGGGAAAATTTGGTTAAATTTGGCCTTAGCCGTATTGGGTTAGGTCTGCTTTTGGTAGGTTTGATGATATATAAACACATCTGGAACATGGAAATGGCTGGATGAACACTGCACTATTACTATGAAATGGTCTTTGGGAATTGGCTGTGACATTGGGGGGCGACCTGATATTGAAGATTCACATTAAATTTAATTGGGATAGGTGAAACTTGGTCAAATTGGGGCTTTGGTTGTGCTATGAAATGGTAAACTCTGGTAAATTTGGCGGGAATTGGATTAAATTTGAATAAATTGGATCAAATTAGGTGGAAATTGGATTAAATTGGGATAAATTTGGCCTTAGCTGTGTGTTAGGTTAGGTCTGGTTTCGTAGGATTGAAGATATATAAACACATCTGGATATTTGGAAACAGCTGGATGGACACTGCGCTATGAAATGGTCTTGGGAATAGGGCGTGACATAGGGCACCTGGATATTAGATATTGAAAATGCACATTAAATTTATATGGGATAGGTAAAACTTGGGTGAAATGGGCTTTGGCTGTGATATGATTTGGCATATTTTTGCCAATATTTAATGGGGAATTGTCATTAATTTGGATGAAATTAGGTAGATGGCCACAGCACTAACACTATGAAATGGTCTTGGGAATGGGGAATATGTGGTGGCTGGATAATGGGCATTGGAAATGAACGTTATTTTTAGATGAGATAGAGAAAACTCGGGTGAATTGGGCTTTGGCTTGAACAAATCAGGCCTATTCCTGGGGGGTGGGGTGGGGGTGGGGGAGGGACAGTATATATATATATATATATATATATATATATATATATATATATATATATATATATATATATATATATATATTTATATATATATATATATATAGATATATATATATATATATATATATATATATATATATATATATATATATATATATATATATATATATATATATATATATATATATATATATATATATATATATTGGGTATTGGAAATGCATTTTTTTAAATTTAGATGGGATACCTTGAGGTTACCTTGAGGTGCTTCCGGGGCTTAGCGTCCCCGCGGCCCGGTCGTCGACCAGGCCTCCTGGTTGCCGGACTGATCAACCAGGCTGTTGGACGCGGCTGCTCGCAGCCTGACGTACAACGGAAAAGTTGACGTATAGGGAAAGTTTAGGGGAGTATATTGGGCTTTTGGTTGTGCTATGACACGGCGAACCCCCCTGAATATAATGCATATTTTAGCTGAAAATAAAAGGGATCTCCCGCATGTAGCGGGGGAAAAGGGTTCGAGAGCCGCATAATTGATTTGGAAACTGAACCCTACATATTGTTTAGCTATGTAAGTGACAATCTCTTGAAAGCTCGTTACATACACACACACACACAAACACACATACACACACACACACACACACACACACACACACTCACACACACACACACACACACACACACACACACACACATATATGCACCCTAAGTGATTCAACAAGAGGCTTGCAACGGTCTCTATGCAAGGCATTTTTACGACTATGGGAAGTCTGCAGTTGCTGGTCTCACTCCACAACCACCTAACCGGAGAGTCATGTGCATCCTGCACATACATACAGTAAGCAAATATTTTGGTTACTTTGCTAAGATTCCTGGCAGCGCATCATTATGAATGAAGTACAAGCGTATTTCTTGGACTCCATTGATGGTGTTATCTCTGAATTCTGCGAATTTCCTTTTCGTATTCCATTATATAATGACGCAAAGTATGCGCATAGCTAAACTTGCTCAATGAATTTGTGTTAGCTTGCTAATGTAATTGCATGGGGGTTGCATAAGTTTGTTGAGAATATAATTGAATGCTAGTTTAGTTCATTTATTATGAATCCCATCATGTGCGGCGGGTAGTGGGAAGGGTTGCCACGGTGGGAAATGGACTCTGGTAATGAGCCCAACAATTCATTTTTGGCTCAAGCAAGAAAAACAAACAAATAATGGGTAAACGAAATTGCCAAAATTAATTTGTGCAAGTTTTGCAAATGTGATTGTAAAGTTTTTTTTTGCATAAGTTTGAGAATATATAATTGAATGTTAGTTTTAATTCATTTTATTAATGCAGCCCCGCCCCCTATTCCCATCTTGCTATGGGGGGGGGGTGGCTAAGCTGAGCAGTAGTAACATCTAGAAGTCTGCTGCTTTTATTGGTTGATCCATAGATGTGTACTGGCTCCTCTTGCATCATCATCGCATTAGTAGCAGTTAATAAATTAAACAACTAGCATATGTAAAGAGCTAGTCTAACAATTTATGTTTATTTTTTTTTATTTTTATCAGGCCCACTGCCCTTCTATCCAGCAGACTGCTGCTGGATGGGTTACAATTGAGCCAAAAACAGTTGGTCAGGACGAGATACGGCCTCATTTTAGAGACATTTACTATAGTTACTATAGAAAAAAGCTTGAACGTCTCGGGGACTGAACGCGGGCCTGCACGAGAGTTGTTCTTGACACTCAAATGTTTAGAGATTAAAATCTCTATAATTAGAGGGGGCAACTAAAATACTATAAGATATATCTTTTTAGTTAGTTTAAAAGTTTTCTTTTATTGTAAAAATGATGCCTTCCTAACATGGCTCATTAAAATAATTTTTTGTTTATGAAATCGTGTAAGTATTTATGCAATATTTATTATAAAACAATCATAATACGCAGTGGCATATCATTTTTATAAAGAGGCTTTATAAGGTAAATATAATGGCAATGCGAAAATCTTTCTATCTGACGTATTTTTGTTTTAAATAAATACACTTGGGCGAAAAACGTGTCTATTGCCCACGTGAGCGACTTGGGTGGGCTCTTGCAGATTCTATGTATTTTAATCTCTAAACATTTGAGTGCCAAGAACAACTCTCGTGTAGGCCCGCATTCAGTTCTCGATGTTCAAGCTTTTGCTATAGTAAATGTCTCTAAAAATGAGGCCGTATCTCGCCCTGACCAACTGTTTTTGGCTCAATTGTAATTTCCCATCCAGCCGCAGTCAGCTGGGCAGGACCCAGTGCAGGTTTGGAAGGCTTTGGAAATTAAAGCACCGTAAGATTGTGAGTGTTCAAGTCTAGGGGGGACTAAGCATTTTTTTTTTGAGTGAATGTGCAAAGCCCATGTTTATTTGTGTAAGTTAAAAATTGAGTTTTTGTTTGTGTATAAGAGTTTAGCAATGTGTTTAAGTAAGATTGTGCAACTGTTTTGAGTTTAGGGGGGACTAAGTATTTTGCGCGAATGTGAAAGCCCTGGGTTTATTTGTGTAAGTTAAAAATTGAGTTTTTGTTTGTGTATAAGAGTTTAGCAATGTGTTTAAGTAAGATACAATACAATACAATACAATTTTATTTAGGTAAGGTACATACATACAATAAATATTTACAAGGATTGTTAACTTATAGGTATAGCTAGTACATACAATGCCTAAAGCCACTATTACGCAAAGCGTTTCGGGCATGATAAACTTAAATGACAAGCTTAATACTAATTGAGCATAATGAGTAGAATGAAAACAAGAAATGAAAACATAGATGAAAAAGCAGCACAAATACAATTATGTCGACAAACAGCACTCGTTAAAGAAAAAAAACAGACATTGGTTGACAATAGAAGGGTAAGGTAGGTTACAGGGAATTTATTAGGTATAGCTTCGCTTTTAACTTAAACTGGTTGAGAGAGGTACAGTCTTTAACATGGTTGGGAAGGTCATTCCACATTCTGGGCCCCTTGATTTGTAGAGCATTTCTAGTTTGATTAAGTCGTACTCTAGGAATATCAAAACTGTATTTATTTCTGGTGTGATGCTCATGGGTTCTGATACAACCTTCTATGAAGCTTTTGAGATCAGCATTGGCATTATAGTTTAGCGTTTTATATATGTATAATACACATGAGAGAATGTGCAGTGACTTAATGTCTAACATATTCAGAGATTTAAGTAGGGGTACCGAGTGGTGTCTGGGGCCAGAATTGGATATTGTCCTAATAGCAGCTTTGTGTTGAGTAATTAGAGGACGTAAGTGATTTTGGGTAGTAGAGCCCCAAGCACAAATACCATAGCTGAGATATGGATAGATAAGGGAGTAATAGAGAGTCACCAGGGCAGGGCGTGGTACATAATATCTGATCTTAGAAAGAATGCCCACAGTTTTTTAAACTTTTTTTGATATGTTTAGAATGTGTCCCTGGAAATTAAGCTTGTGGTCAATGAGAATGCCAAGGAATTTGCCATCTAATTTGTTACAAATTTGGGTATTGTTTATTTTGAGATTTATTTGATTAGAGGATTTATTGCCAAACAGAATATAAAAGGTTTTGTCAATGTTAAGGGTGAGTTTGTTGGCAGTTAGCCACAGATGGACTTTATTTAGCTCAGTATTTACTGTGGCATTTAGAGCAAGGGGATCAGGACTGGAGTAAATGAAGGTTGTGTCGTCAGCAAATAGAATTGGTTTGAGGTGTTGGGAGGCATTTGGAAGGTCATTAATGTAGATGAGAAAGAGGAGAGGGCCAAGTATGCTGCCCTGGGGAACACCAATGTTGATGGGTAGGGTGGGAGAAATTGTATTATTCACAGAAACATATTGGAGCCTGTCAGTAAGGTAGGATTTGAGGTATTGTAGGGAGTGTCCTCTGACTCCATAATGATGTAATTTAAGAAGAAGGTTTTGGTGGTTGACAGTGTCAAAAGCTTTACGCAGGTCCACAAACAACCCAACAGAGAACTCATTTTTATCAAGAGCTGTATGAATCGAGTTGAGCATACTAATAAGTGCATCGTTAGTGCTTTTTTTGGGTCTGAAGCCATATTGGCAAGGGCTAAGTATATTGAGTTTGGCTAGATATGAGTAAAGCTGCTTATAGATTAGTTTTTCAACAATTTTTGACAAGTTTGGCAGGATAGATATAGGTCTGTAGTTGTTAACATGTGTGAGATTACCACATTTGTGGACAGGCGTTACTCTCGCTTTTTTTAGAATATCTGGGAAGGTTTGGAGTTCAAGTGACTTGTTGAAGAGCAAAGCAATAGCTTTGATTGATTGTGCAACTGTTTTAAGTTTAGGGGGGACTAAGTATTTTGCGCAAATGTGAAAGCCCTGGGTTTATTTGTGTAAGTTAAAAATTGAGTTTTTGTTTGTGTATAAGAGTTTAGCAATGTGTTTAAGTAAGATTGTGCAACTGTTTTAAGTTTAGGGGGGACTAAGTATTTTGCGCGAATGTGAAAGCCCTGGGGTTATTTGTGTAAGTTAAAAATTGAGTTTTTGTTTGTGTATAAGAGTTTAGCAATGTGTTTAAGTAAGATTGTGCAACTGTTTTAAGTTTAGGGGGGACTAAGTATTTTACGCGAATGTGAAAGCCCTGGGTTTATTTGTGTAAGTTAAAAATTGAGTTGTTGTTTGTGTATAAGAGTTTAGCAATGTGTTTAAGTAAGATTGTGCAACTGTTTTGAGTTTAGGGGGGACTAAGTATTTTGCGCGAATGTGAAAGCCCTGGGTTTATTTGTGTAAGTTAAAAATTGAGTTTTTGTTTGTGTATAAGAGTTTAGCAATGTGTTTAAGTAAGATTGTGCAACTGTTTTAAGTTTAGGGGGGACTAAGTATTTTGCGCGAATGTGAAAGCCCTGGGTTTATTTGTGTAAGTTAAAAATTGAGTTTTTGTTTGTGTATAAGAGTTTAGCAATGTGTTTAAGTAAGATTGTGCAACTGTTTTAAGTTTAGGGGGGACTAAGTATTTTGCGCGAATGTGAAAGCCCTGGGTTTATTTGTGTAAGTTAAAAATTGAGTTTTTGTTTGTGTATAAGAGTTTAGCAATGTGTTTAAGTAAGATTGTGCAACTGTTTTAAGTTTAGGGGGGACTAAGTATTTTGCGCGAATGTGAAAGCCCTGGGTTTATTTGTGTAAGTTAAACCAAAAAAAATGAGTTTGTTTTTGCGAGCGAGTTTGTTTAAGCATGTGCTATAATTAAAAAACTTCCAAAGTAATGACAGTAATGCCAAAATGAATTCATCTTTTCACTTTTTTGAAAGGTGGAGGTGTAACATTTTCTGAAAACCTTTGCGCTTGATATACCACGGCACTGACATAAGTCGATGCGCTATATGAAGTTATTGGGCCCCCACCACAATAGCTAAAAACTATTATGATGTTAAAAAATTAAATTTAATACAGAATACGAACAGATTCCCAGTATGTATTAAATTGCTTAAACCACTCAACTACTTTCCTTTATAGTATATTTACGAGTTTCAAATTAATGTTTGGAGTGTCAAATCCAACACAATATGGCTGAGGCCCCACTATTTAAACTTCTTTTCGTATTCTATGAAATATCACAGGTATTGTTAATGCTTGTAACGTTTATTACAAAAGATAGACATACATTTGATGCTATTTTTCATATTAAAATCTAATTTAAGACCCAAAAAATATATCTATAAACAGGTTAGAACCATACAAATTCAAGTATGCCTTTTTCACCAGTAATCAACTGTATGCCACAGAAAATGGAATCTTTACTTTAGCTACAGAAAACGGAGCAAAGCCAAGGGGGGATGACTGAAATAAACAGTTTCCAACCTGACTCTTCCCGCACATAAACATGTCTTTCTTGACCTCATTTCAAATTATATAGAGTACTGAAAGCTCATTTTCCATAGCGAATATACTAAGGAACTCATTTTACGACTAGAACGCAAACTAGGACCCCTCATTCAGATTCAAAACACGAGAATAATTGACTGAACATTTCCCCACTATCAAGCACACAGGACTCTTTAAAGCTATCTTAACTTCTTTAAAACCCCAATATGACCCATCTCACATGCAGATCCTGTTCTATGACTCGCCCTTCATGTCAATGTACCCCACAGTATCATGCAAATTCAAGATAAGGCTTACTACACCTATATATCCAAAATGGTCTTTGTAAGGAATCTTGACCCCCCCTTGTATGCTTGACCCCCACTGGGGTTATCCACCTCTGACCATTACAGAAAATGGAGCTGTGCCCAAGGACTCCCTATACTATTCAGTCATAGCCTCATTAAAGTACTCCAAAAACTTCTAAATTCGCTTTCAACTGCGTTTCTTGGTTTGAATCTATTGAACATTCACCCTCTGATCCATTCAAAAGTAAGGGCCCCCAAATTGATACCGTAGTACTCTCGTAACACCCCCGGGACAAATCGTGCATTTTTGCTCATGCCATTAAAATACTCCAAAAACGTTTATATGCCTTTCACCAGTGTATTTTTTGGTTTCCAACTATTGAACATTCATCCTCGGTACCTCTCATAAGTAGAGACCCCCTTCTTGAGGCCCTAGACTCATCTTAAAAGCTCGAGACGAATCGTGCAAAAAAACAGGTTAGGATAGGGCACCAGTTCCTCAGGTACACCATTGGTGGTGGTCCCCCCGGGACCCCAGGGGGGACCACCACCCCACCCATGCCAGCCAGCCAGGAGCGCGCTGACTGTGCCCTAACCTAACCACCCAAAATAAGAGGAATGGACGATCTGGCCCGATAGGGTCAAGTCGGCATGGAAGTGCCCAACCGTTTCTGAATTTTTTTTACCTCAATCTGTCTCCTTATTCACTACTATCGGGCCAGACTAAACATCTGTGTACGAACAAGCCGGGCTCCACCGGCCAGACAAAACGTCTGTGACGAGCAAGCAGGGCTGCGCCAGTCAGACAAACAGCTGAGACGAACAAGCTGGGCTTCAACAGCCAGACAAACAGATGAGACGAACAAGCTGGGCTTCAACAGCCAGACAAACGACTGGGGCGAACAAGCTGGGTTACACCAGCCAGGCAAACAACTGGGACGAACAAACTGGCTTCAACAGCCAGACAAACGACTGGGACGAACAAGCTGGGCTAAACCAGCCAGACAAACGTCTGGGGCGAACGAACTGGGCTACACCCGCCAGACAAACGTCTGGGGCGAACGAACTGGGCTACATCCGCCAGACAAACGTCTGGGGCGAACGAGCTGGGCTACACCAGCCAGACAAACGTCTGGGCGAACGAGCTGGGCTACACCAGCCAGACAAACGTCTGGGGCGAACAAGCTGGCCTACTCCGGCCAGACAACAACTGGGACGAACAAGCTGGGCAACACCAGCCAGACAAACGTCTAGGTACGAACAGGCTGTGCACCAGCCAGACAAACGTCTAGGACAAACAGGCTGGGCTACACCAGCCCGACGAACGTCTAGGACGAACAGGCTGGGCTACACCAGCCAGACAAACGTCTAGGACGAACAGGCTGGGCTACACCAGCCAGACGAACGTCTAGGACGAACAGGCTGGGTTACACCAGCCAGACAAACTACAGGGACAAACAGGCTGTGCTACACCAGCCAGACAAACGTCTAGGAACAAACAGGCTGGTCTACCCCAGCCAGACAAAACGCCTAGGTACGGACAAAACGAGCAACACCGGACGGACAAACAACTGGGACGAACAAGCAGGGCATCACCGTCCAGACAAACGTCTGAAGAACATGCCGGACGACACCGGCTGACGCAAGGCAGCCATTAAGAAGAAAGTATTGGGCCTACCCACCGGGGCACCGCCGCCACAAGGGCGTCTCCTGCCCGAGGGCGAGAGGGAGAAGGACAGGAAGGAAGCGAACACAGCCCAAGGCAAGCACTCCTCGGAGCGCCATGCCACGTGGGTGATGCCGACCTTGGCATGGGCCCCTAGGGTCGGCCCTAGGGACAAAGACAACTAAAAAACCCGGCCAGGAGGCGTCGCCACCAGGGTGATGCCAGGACGCTCGCAGTGAGCCTGGCCGGTCACGCACGGCCAAGCGCATCACGAACCCTGGCCCCTAGGGCCATGCCTAGAAGGCACAACAAACCAGGTTCCAGGGAAAAACGCCTGGGACGGGGAAGGAAACGAAGGGCATCCCTGGGGCGAGTGCTCCACCGAGCTCCAAGCCACGTGGGCGCCGCCACCGGGCTTGGGCCCCAGGGCTCAGAACCCTGGAAACCAGCCACGTAGCGTCGCCACAGAGGGCGATGCCAGACCACAGAAGGAGCCTGGCCGTGCCTGCACGGCCAGGCGCGGGGGAAACATGGCCCCTAGGGCAAGCCTAGGGGCACAGCAAACCGGGGAGGGCCCACCTGGGACGAATGGTCCACCGAGCATGCAATAGGGCCGGGCCCCAGGGCACAGGACCACTGATACCTGGCCACATGAAGTCGCCGCAGATAACCAGCACACCAGTCCTGACCTGGAGGCGCGCCTGCAATCCAAGGGAGGCAAGCAGGCGGAAGGCCCTAGGGAACTAGCTAAAGCGGCCGAACGGGCCGCGAGGGACGGCGCAAACACACGCCAGCACTGGGGGTAGTCCTGACTAACTTGAACAGGAAACTCTCTTACCTTAAGGTTTGCTGGGTAGGGCAGGGGGCCCCTGCAGTACCGGCCTGGGATGTAGAAGGCCCCAAAGGACCAGGGAACGTCAGATCTGGGACCATAGTAGCGGGGATGGGGTCCATTTGCTTGAGAAATCTCGTGTACACAGTAAAGCAGAATGGAGAAGCGGTAAGGGTATTGGCCCACGTGTCGATGAGGCGTGGTGCTGAGCGTGGAGCTGCTTCGTGGATCGTGGACCGGGTCGGGAGAGGGAGTGAGAGCGAGACCTGACTTCCCGCGCTTTTTATGCCACCCAGGCTGGCCGCACCGCGCCTTGCGGAACGCGATGCACAATTGTCTCTTCCTTCCCCATCAGAAACTCCACCACCTTTCGTTCAAAAGGCAGTGGCCTTATCTCCTCAAGGGCACTAGACTTGGTTTTAAGGGAAAGGATTATCTAATAATACTAATAAATAAATAATAAATGTTTATTTAGGTAAGATACATACATACAAGAGATTTTACAAAGTTTGTTGCATTAATAGATAGAGCTAGTACATACAATGCCTAAAGCCACTATTACGCAAAGTGTTTCAGGCAGGGAAAACATTAATGACTAAAGCTTAATACTAATGGGTATAAAGAATAAAATGCGTTGAGAACAAATAAAAATAGAGGTAAAAGAGGGGGGAACATGGCTGAAAAAGCAGCATAAATACAATTACAAATTATTACAGACAATTACATTCAAACAGCGTTGTTTTGAAAAAAACAAACAGACATAGGTTGACAACAGAGGGGTAAGGTAAGTTACAGGGAATTTATTAGGTAGTGCTTCGTTTTTATCTTAAACTGGTTGAGAGAGGTACAGTCTTTAACATGGTTGGGAAGGTCATTCCACATTCTGTGTCCCTTGATTTGAAGAGCATTTCTAGTTTGATTAAGTCGTACTCTAGGAATATCAAAACTGTATTTATTTCTGGTGTGGTGCTCATGGGTTCTGTTACAACCTTCAGTGAATCTTTTGAGGTCAGGATTGGCATTACAGTTCAGCGTTTTATATATGTATAATAAAAAATGAGAGAATGTACAGTGACTTAATATCTAACATATTCAGAGATTTGAGTAGGGGGTACCGAGTGATGTCTGGGGCTAGAGTTGGATATTGTCCTAATAGCAGCTTTGTGTTGAGTAATTAAAGGACGTAAATGATTTTGGGTAGTAGAACCCCAAGCACAAATACCATAGTTGAGATATGAATAGATGAGGGAGTAATAGAGAGTCACCAGGGCAGGGCGGGGTACATAATATCTGATCTTAGAAAGAATGCCAACAGTTTTTGAAACTTTTTTTGATATATTAAGAATGTGTCCCTGGAAATTCAGCTTATGGTCGATGAGAACGCCAAGGAATTTGCCATCTAATTTGTTACAAATTTTGGTATTGTTTATTTTGAGATTTATTTGATTAGAGGATTTATTGCCAAACAGAATATAGAACGTTTTGTCAATGTTAAGGGTGAGTTTGTTGGCAGTTAGCCAAAGATGGACTTTCTTTAGCTCAGTATTTACTGTGGCATTTTGAGCAAGGGGGTCAGGACTGGAGTAAATGAAGGTTGTGTCGTCAGCAAATAGAGTTGGTTTGAGGTGTTGGGAGGCATTTGGAAGGTCATTAATGTAGATAAGAAAGAGGAGAGGGCCAAGTATGCTGCCCTGAGGAACACCAATGTTGATGGGTAGGGTGGGAAAAATTGTATTATTCACAGAAACAATCTCATTTACATCAGTGGAATTTACAGGCGTTAGGTACAGAGACTGTGGATAGTTACCTGTAAGATAATCATGAACATCAGTACTGGATGATGGAATAACATTTGAAAGGGATGACCCAATGGAAGAGAAGAACCTATTGAACTCAATAGCAGTATCAGAGGCTGTAAGCTGACCATCGTTATTTGACAGGAGTATTGGTTTGTTATTAAAACTCTTCTTTGATCCCAATATTTGTGAAATTGTGCTCCATGTTTTCTTAATGTTGCCCTTTGTTTGGGTAACTTTATCTTCGTAGTATTTAATTTGGGCTTTTCTAATTATTTTAGATAGCAATGACGAGTAATTCTTTGAAAATTGTTTGGAGACGATTCCTAACCTACACTTCTTCTCAAGGTCATGTTTTTTGTTAATAGATTTAGGTATTCCCTTTGTGAGCCAAGTATTGTTTAGCCTCTTTGTTGTGACTTGTTTCGTAAGCATAGGACAGTGGGTGTTATAAAGGCTGAGAGTTTTTTGAAGAAAAGATTGCACTGCTTGGTTGATGTCCCCTATGTTACCTAATTCGGACTCCCAGTTGACATTAGCAGCAGCAGCTATAAAATTGCCTATGACAGTTTCATTGTGCAGCCTAAAGTTTATCTCCCTTGTCTCTAGAGGCGGTTTGTTAATGTTAGGAGAAATGTGGGGTAATGGTCTGTAGTGCTATCGATGATTATCTCTGAAGTAAGTGGAGACGTTATGTTGGTCCAGATGTGATCAAGAACCGTGGCAGTACTTTCAAATCAAATTAAATCAAATCAAATGTTTATTTAGGTAAGGTACATACATACAAGAGATTTTACAAAGTGTGATGGATATCAGTGATTCTAGTAGGTCTAGTGATTAAGGGTATGAGGAAGCAGGAATTCATACAGTTGAGGAAGCTAACAGCAGTAGAGTTTTCAGGCTCGCAGAGGTCAATATTAAAGTTCCCTGCGGTAATTAGATGGTTTTTGTTCAGTCTGTTATCTAGTATTAGATTTCTAAGGTTAGAGTTGAATTCGGACACATCAGTGTTAGGAATTTTATAGACTGCTCCCACAGTCAGGACAGATTCAGCACCCTTGACTCTGAAACTGGCGAAGATCAATGAAATACTATCCATTATATACAAGAACGCCACCCACGCCCTTGCCCCACCTATAGCTCTGCTGTTCAACAAATCCCTTGAGTGTCATACCTTCCCTGATATTCTTAAAAAAGCAAGAGTAATACCAGTTCATAAATGAGGTAATCCGGCAGACATAAACAATTATAGACCAATATCAAACCTACCCATACTATCAAAAATATTTGAAAAAATTATCTACAAACAGCTTTACTCCTACCTCGTAAAATTTGACATTCTTAGCCCCTGTCAGTTTGGCTTCAGCTCCCAAAAGAGAACCAACGATGCAATTATTAGTCTCCTTGATATAATTTACTCAGCCCTTGACAAAAATGAGTTTCCGATTGGACTCTTCATTGACCGGAGAAAGGCCTTTGATTCTGTTAATCACAATTACCTCTTACGTAAACTCCATCATTATGGAATTCGAGGCCATACACTGGACTATATCCAATCATATCTTAGTGATAGACACCAATGTGTAGCCATCAATAATATAACCTCTTCCACTCTACCAATAACCGTTGGAGTGCCACAGGGCAGCATTTTGGGACCTCTCTTATTTCTTATTTACATCAATGATCTGCCTAACGTCTCTAACATTCTGAAACCTATTTTGTTTGCTGATGATACTACCCTCATCTACTCTAACCCCAACCCACATACACTAAATAATGTTGTTAATAATGAACTAAAAAAAGTCCACCTATGGATGTCAACCAACAAACTAACACTTAACATAGAAAAGACCTACTACATCTTATTTGGAAGCAAATCTACAAATGCACTTCTGCTTCAGATAGACTATGTAAACATTAGCAATAAAAATGATGGAAAGTTTCTTGGCCTATTCCTAGACTAGAGACTCAACTTCAGTACCCACATACAACACATAACTAAGAAAGTCTCTAAAACAGTTGGTATACTCTCCAAAATCAGATATTATGTACCTAACTCTGTGTGGGGTTTTCTTTTTTTGCTTTCACGACTGCAGTGCGTACGTCGCCAATGTACATGTGGCAGACTCTTCACGAAGCTGTCGGAATTAGCAGAATAGAAAATACGAGAGCAACCGTACAGGGCCTGGGAACAAGGTCGAGTTAGAGTCCTTGAGGGTCTCTTCTCAGACTAGTCTCACCTGGTCCTGCTCCACATTGATCGTTGGAATCTCCTCAATGATTTAACACTTTACGGGACTCCTAGGGTCCTCATCACATTTATAGTTTAGTGACTTATAGGGAACTCGGTGTTGAAGACACTTAGAGCTGAAGGCTTGAGTAATGTTGGCAGTATTCAGAAGTGGTTCAACGGAAACACCGCATAAAGCTTAACAGTAGTTTATTTACTAACTTAACCACTAATACACAGGGTGCTTGATTTACTTTAGATTGGCGTCAGCAAAGCTATGGTTATATTAGCGAGACTCTTGACGTCTGGCTAAACGACTCGTATCCACTCGTGGAGAAACACCTAACTTAACACAATTGACAGCCAATCATTAACACGGCAACCTAACTGCCGGTATGCAAAGGGATCACAAGAGTTCCAACCGAATACTCGGTAATGATAATATGCAATAACTCAACAATGGCACTGTCAATGGGACAGGCAATAACATGCACAATAATAATGTCACACAATAACTAAATGTGTGGTGTATGTGAAACTCACATTCACAGACGAGTGAAATGCAGTGATACCACACAGATAACCACGCATTCACCGTTGATTTACCTATGACCTGTGACAGGTATGAGAAGGTGAGAACTGTGGTTGATACCTCAGATCAAAACAGACACAATAAAACAATGACAAGATCTTGTACTTACAGATAAGGTACCTTTCCTTACTCACTCACTCAGGCACATTTATACAAGCACTCGTAGGTGGCCTGACAGCTGGTTTCGCTCGTAGACACGGAGGGTACTTGCAGTAGGGCGGGCTGTATGCTTAACAGACAGACACCCGCACACACTGGCACTGGCGGCGAATAAGGTGGTGATGTCACGTAGTAGTGAGGGCGGCGGCGGGCGCTCGAGGCACAGAAGTACAGAGGTACTGGGGTACTGAGGTGCACGCTCGGGACGAGTGGCGGCGGCTGTGGTACCATGCAGGTACACTTGTGGTAAAGTCACACACAGGTTACTTAGGCGGCGGCACTGCCTTAGTTCACTCTAAGTCACTCACAACGATCTTTGTCACCAGGGGTTACCTGATACCAGTCTGTTTCGCTCTGGAGATTTGTCACTTTAGGCTTCTGAATAATATATTCACACTCGTGATTCTGGGCGAGTGTGGTATATTCTTCAGACGCTGAGTTAACTTGACGGTGAGGAATGGACGGTTGTTCAGTCTATTGGCCGATAGACAGAACAGGACACGTCCTCTAGGTTTGGTGTCCCTCACAAGAATGCTTTACAAGTGCTGCCGGGCATCTCGTGGCACCCAGCACAAAAGAGTTATAATTTGACCAATGTCATTGCAGCAAATGAGCGGGAACCAATCATATTAGCTCGTTCGATGAGCAGTAGCAGGAGTAACGTCATGAACACGTCATAGCTGTTATTTGCCATCGTGCCGGTTGACCCCAGAGGTCAGGCGGTGCTGGCGTCTTCACTCTGCTCTCACGCTCCCACCGGGCAAGGTACCCACTGACCCTTCGGTGGCAAGTATGCTTAACTCTCTGTATCTACTTCCTGCCTGGACATACGGTGGCCTCCGTATTATGAAAGTGTTCCTGGTTAAGTGGGCATTCTGGAGATACCCAACATGCCAGGTCACTATCCAGGGTTAAGAGAGATAGGACCTTGTGCACAAGATCGGTGCACTGTGCACAGCAATGAGCCATTCCAGTCAGCTGTGGGAGAATCTTGAGAGATACTCTCTCACAGTAGGAAACCAGCAAGTAAAGGATTTGGGAATAATGATGCCTGACGACCTAACGTTTAGGGAGCACAACCAAGCAAATATTGCGTCAGCTAGACAAATAATAGGATGGATTACGAGAACTTTCAAATCCAGGGATCCCATCATAATGGTTGTACTTTTCAAATCACTTGTACTGTCCCGTCTAGAGTACTACTCAGTACTCACTTCCCCCTTCAGAGCAGGAGAGATTGCTGAAATAGAGGGAATACACAGAACATGTACGGCATATATTGACGCGATAAAGCAAAGGTCCCAAATCCTGCACAGTAAAATAAGAACGTACTGGAGTGAACGATATGGAAGGAAATGCAGAATATAACCAGTGAGGAGCAGAGGTGCCATAAGCACAATCAGAAAACACTGTTTAAACATCAGAGTACCGCGGTTGTTCAACATCCTCCAAGCGAGCATAAGAAATATTGCCGGAACAACCGAGGACATCTTCAAGAGAAAACTAGATAGTTCTCTTCAAGGAGTGCCGGACCAATCAGTCTGTGGTGGGCATGTGGGCCGGCGGGCCGCTCCAAGCAACAGCCTGCTGGACCAAACTCTCACAAGTCAAGCCTTGCCTCGGGCCGGGCTTGGGGAGTAGAAGAACTCCCAGAACCACGTCAAGCAGGAGGTGCATAAATTATGTGTGATATGAATTGATATTAATTGTTTGAATTAAGAAAAATAACCACTCTTATTTATCAGCCGTATCAAACTGCAGTATTATCTTGCAGTAATAACCACTTGTAGTGATCTCAGGTAATAACTAACTGTAAAGAATAGAAGCAATAAACGGAAGTAATAAAAGGAAGTAATAACCTTCTGCAAAAGTTTGACATTATAACTCGCCCTAATAATCTTCATTAATAACACATCATAATAATCTGATGCAAAAACGTGCATATAACATCAAAGTTATTTCTGCACGTAATATCTTGCATAAATAATAAAACACAAAAACATGTTGTACCACCCTGTATAACAACTTCCTCATAACTCCTCGCCACAATAACCTGCCTTATATAATTATAATATCTACCTGTAATAACTTTCCGAATTAACCTTTTCCTAATAGCCTGGTGTAACTAGCCACAACAACCAACCTGTGTAAATGATCAGACTTAACAACCAGTTGTTAAAACTTCTCAAGTATCCTGGTATAATAACCTGCTTCACTAATCAGCATCAATGTAAATAAACAGCCAGCAGGAATAACAACCTACCTCTATAACCTGAACTAAAACCCTCCAATACTGGCCTGTTGTAATATTAATACAATAATAGCCTGTTGTTATGATAACCGATAGTAATTACCTACAATATAGCCTGATGTAATAATAACCATATAAATTTCACAATAAAATATTATTCAGTATTTGTTGTTGTTGTTGATGTTGATTGACATTCATCTACTCGGAACAAAAAGTCCCAAGTAGCACGGGCTATGGTGAGCCCGTAGTGGACTTTATATATTAAGTATCATTTGTTATTGAAGCCAAACTTCTGAGGTGACTTTATGTTTCATCTGCTGTTCAGGACTTTATTCAATATGTTCGGTTGCTGAATTGATTATGTGTTTGGGGAAATTATATTAAAATGTTGACTTAAGGTAAAAGGAAGGATCCATGTGTAATGTGGGGTCGACTGAGGATCTTCGTGACCCCAGCGGGTGACCCCACACACTGACCATGACTCTTCCTGAGAAGAAAAGACTTCCAAAGTATTATATAGCAGCCCGTCCTCCTAAGGTTTCCCAACGTCAAAAACTGTCGTATTAAAGTCTCATTATCCAAACTTACCAGAGAACCCAAAACAGAAAACGGGAAAGAATGAAAATTTCTTCGAACCGCTACTATTTTTTTGACCAAAATTTTTGGCCTTAGGTAGAGTATACGTCAAAATGCGACGTTCTATTTGGAGGACGGGTTGTATATAGACCTTCACCTCAACATTAAGTGACACTAAGAACCATTATACTTATGCGTACTCTTAGATTAAGGACCTGCCCGAAACGCTGCGCGTGCTAGTGGCTTTACAAGACTGTAATTACCATAATTGTATCCTCACATTCCTTATGTACATTCTTGTATATGCATAAATAAAATAAATAAATAAATAAATAAATTATTTGAAGGAAGCGATAACCATTAAGGAGTGTAAACTGCCCTCAAGTACTTATGAGAAAAGTCTTAATAGAAGACTCCTGTTATTTTAAGAATGAAAACGTTGACTCGTGTCAAGACTGTTATGACCTCAGTAGGGTAAATGAGGACTATGACGACGCGCGCCACCTGCCAGGTGGCACTCAGGTGAGTGTCACCTGACAGGTGGTGCGCGTCGTCGTAGTCCTCAAGGGTTTTGGGGGATTTTCCTGGAAGTTTGACGTGTTTTGGACGCGTGTGAGCATCCTGTGTTTGGGTATGTGGTCAGGAAAGAGAGTAAGTTATGTTGTTGGGTGCCAGGTGGTGCGCGTCGTCGTAGTCGCAGCGCGTCGCTCTAGTCACAAACGGTTTTGGGGGAATTTCCCGGATGTTATGACGTGTGTCGTAGGAAAGTGGGGCGCGCGGTTCTAGTCCTCGTGGTTTTGGGGAGCTTTTCTGTGTGTTCTGGTCATGAAAGAGGGAATCCATGTTGTTGGGGCTGTAAGAAATGCATGGAAAAGACACGTGAGTGGCACCTGACAGGTGGCGCGCGTCGCTCTAGTCCTCAAGGGTTTTTTGGGGGAATTTCCCGGAAGTTTGACGCGTGTCGGAGGTAAGTGAGGCGCGCCGCTCTAGTCCTCGGGGTTTTGGGATGCTTTTTCTGTGTGTTCGGGTCAGGAAAGAGGGAAGCCACCCTCGTCGTGAGACTGCTCTGGGTCATTTTGGGGTTAGACAAACCATTAACTCCCCTACAGGAAGCCCTAAGTGTGAGAGGATGAGAGAGTAGAGTCCAGCAGGAGGGATGTGTACCATTACCCTTAAGCGTTTTTCAATGTCCGCGGAGGGGTGTGCGTACTGGTCACGGGTTCGAGGCAAACTGAAAGACTTTTTCCAAGTAGCTTGGTTATATCTCCTCAGACACTGCGGAAGTGGTTGGGACATCCATTACCCACTGCGTTTCGCTACGGTCCGCGACTCTCTCTCTCTCTCTCTCTCTCTCTCTCTGTCTCTCTCTCTCTCTCTCTCTCTCTCTCTCTCTCTCTCTCTCTCTCTCTCTCTCTCTCTCTCTCTCTCTCTCTCTCTCTCTCTCTCTTTCTCTCTCTCTCTCTCTCTGTCTCTCTCTATCTCTCTCTCTCTCTCTCTCTCTCTCTCTCTCTCTCTCTCTCTCTCTCTCTCTCTCTCTCTCTTCTCTCTCTCTCTCTCTCTCTCTGTCTCTCTGTCTGTCTCTGTCTCTGTCTCTCTCTCTCTCTCTCTCTCTCTCTCTGTCTGTCTGTCTCTGTCTCTCTCTCTGTCTCTCTCTCTCTCTCTCTCTCTCTCTCTCTCTCTCTCTCTCTCTCTCTCTCTCTCTCTCTCTCTCTCTCTCTCTCTCTCTCTCTCTCTCTCTCTCTCTCTCTCTCTCTCTCTCTCTCTCTCACTCTCTCTAAAGTCCACCACACGGCACTTCACTTAGTAAACTCAGTCAAAGTCCGGAGGTTAGCGTTTACTAAAAGAGAGAAACATTTCACATCATCACGGAGACGCGATCTCTACCTACAAATTATTCTTGTTAACTGTTATCACATCATCTGCTGGCTCAAATAAATATCATTGAAATGTATGCATGTTTACTCAATCTCCATCACCTCTTCGTCCTACATCCATCCATTACTGCTGTGCAGAGGTTGTATCACACAACGGGCGTTATCATAGCAAGACTCCTGAATGAATGAGCCGGCCGTACCCTCTCCCCGGCCACCCCCACAAACCCATACCCCTACCACCCCCTCCATGGCCGAACCATCACTGCTCCCAGACCGGATGTTCTGTGCTAAGCCTTAGTATCACCATTCTTGCTCAAATAGCATTTTTTTTTAAGAATATCCAGTCATAAGCGGGTCTTCAATCTTATTATTATAACAAATCTTAATTTGATGTAAACACAACTGCGCGGGATATACATAACCTTGTAAGGTAACATGACCAACATGATGACATCGTTCTTTGCTCAAATATCATTAATGTAACGTGGACAATATACTAACTTCGTTCTTTACCCAAATAACATTTTAAGAGTAACGAGCAACTTTCTGTCGATGTCTGAATAATGAAATGTAAAACCATGTTTAGCCATTACATCCAATCACAATAAAATATTTTTGTTCCACACATACAAATTCCAAGCAAAGTAAGCATATATACGGTAATATGGAAAACACAATCTTGCAAGCAAAGTAAGCATATATACGATAATATGGAAAAACACAATCTTGTTACTATTATTAAATTGTCTTGTTCATTATCCCGAGTTCAACACTCTCTCTCTCTCTCTCTCTCTCTCTCTCTCTCTTAAGACCTACATTATCCAATGTAAACAGTCCGGATGAGCTGGGTTAAGTCTGTTTTCCAGTTCTTATAACAAGTCTGTTTTTCAGTTATTATAACATTTGAAAATGTAAGCGTGGTTACTCGTTCCGTCTCGGCGCATCTCGTTAGGGACTGACCTTGAGCCTTTCCATAGCGCGAGTTTTCACTCATCATCAACCATTAGCGATCGTTCGATCCAACAGAAAAAAAACAGAGACTAGTGTTAGCATAATAGGTGAAAAAAATAGTCGATCTTTCTCTTATTACGTTTTATTCAATAACTGGTAGACATAACATAACTCGCATATTTATCTTGGTAAAACAAAACATAATAACTGTCAGACAGACAGACAGACAGACATAACACTGAGCATAATGCTGACATATGATGTTAGCATAATAGGTGAAAAAAAGTTGATCTTTCTCTTATTACGTTTTATTCAATAACTGGTAGACACTTACATATTTATCTTGGTAAAAAAACAAAACATAATAACTAACAGACAGACAGAGACATATCACTCAGCTTAATTCAGTTACACGACTACTAGTTATCAGCGGAGTTTCAAAAACTTTTTTTTAGCTTTAGGCTTAGATTTTAGATTTTTGCTGGGTTTTTCTATAGTCAGACGAACATCGTTTCGTTTAATCTGTCGTTTGGGTGGGGGAGGTGCTATTATTTCACGCTCAACCTCGCTATCACAGTCGCTGTCACTATCAGTGGTGGTGTCAATATAGCGGGATCTATTAAGATCGTCACCAACTCGTATCCTTCGCAGAGGGGTAAAGTTTTCGTCATCACTGCTTATTATCACCGTCTGAGACATTGTGTTACACTCATCACGACCTCTAGCCCGAGATGTGGCTTTGTGTGAACTTAGTTTAGAGTTGAGGGATGTGGAGGAGGGGTGAGAGCTGGGTTCAGGGTCAAGGTTTGTAGATACACCTTGGAGTGAACTAAGTTGGGGGTTGAGGAAAAGATTCACATCAACATCAGTCAGCAATCCACGTTGCTGACTGTCTGTAAGCATTATAAGCTCACCCAGTAAGGCTTCTACATTCAAATCATTTTCGGTTTGAGTAGCGGGGTTGTCCTCTGAGAGAGAAATAGCGGCAAACACCGCATCATCAAGACCTCCACTCATAGACAAGAGATCTGGATACTCACCACCCTGTGAAATATCCACACTCATTCTTACTACTTCTTCTTCAGTCCTATTATCCCTAGTAGTACTACTAGTAGTAGGGTCACTACCTACTCTACACCCCCCAGTTAAAAGGCTGGGGGACAGCACCTCTTCAACGGTGTTCATAAAATATAAAGCGTTGCTACCCCTCTGATCAGCAGTAGGACTGGTTGGTACACAATGAGGGATGGTGTTACTAGTACTTCTATCACCACAATCTCCATCAGCAGGAGCAGTAGCGGGTGTGGTAGTGGTGTGTGTAGGGAGACACACACGCGCGGTGCGTGTGGCGACACCTGTCGCGACCTGATCGCTACGGTTGGCAGCATCGATGTGTGAGGGGAGGCTGTCACCGTAGTCGACTAGAGTAGGGGGGGAGGACACAACCACCTCCCCGGTGTTCGTGTGTATGTGGGTGGTTCCCAAGAATATAAAGATATTCCCTCCAGAGGTGGATCTGGTGGGACTGCAGCTGCTGCTGCTACTGCTGCTACTGCTGCTGCTGCTGCTGCTCACACCGCCGCTGCTAGCTTTCTCCAGATAATCTAAAAAAAAAAAAAAGTTTACATTACTAGCATAACACACACACACACACACACACACACACACACACACACACACACACACACACACACACACACACACACACACACACACACACACACACACACACACACACACACACACACACACACACACACACACTCTCTTCACATTATTGATATTATTTGTTACATCAACATTAGCAAACAACAACAACAACAACAACAACAAGCATCTTAGCACAATATGACTCAACTTAAGGGAAACGTACCTCGTATTATTGCTAATTTTTAGTATAATACAATTAGGCTAATAATACAATTAGGCCGATTGTATTATTGCTTGTCCTAAGCGCTCATCGCCCTCTGAGTGAGGAGAGGCCACACAGGCGTCGGCACCATAGGCTCGTGCGGTCATCTTGGATTGGTGGGTGGGTTGGTGACTGAGTGTTTACCCTGCCAGGTCAAGGGTGAGCTATATACCCCCTTTCACGAGGGTGCCTCCTTACCACACACCTCCACCTCCCACAGCATTTATAATAATAATAATAATAATAATAATAATAATAATAATAATAATAATAATAATAATAAAAATAATACATAAGGATAATATAAAAGAATCAACTTTAGATTTGTTTTTATTAAGAGATAATAGGAAGAAGTAGATGCACTACATCTCCTCGACATACAGGACATTTGTCACATCTTGTTACACAATCCAAACATATGACCATATGCCTACACGGAATGAGAACCGTGTTTATTTCTTGAGTGAAACATACCTTACAATAAAACCTAGCTACACCATGCATTGCATTCTCTTCCTCTCGTTCATCTACCTCCACTACAGGGGGAACTGGGCGGGGAAAAATAACACCTTGAGATGATAATACTTCTAAGGAAGATTCAGTTACTGCACCTGTGTCCTCACTTTCATCCACTCCATCTAAAAACCATAACATCACCTCTACACAGTTAGATTCGCTAAGGAGAGGTAATATATCCTTTTTAATCTTGAGGTATTCTCTTAGTGCACCTCGCAGGGCGATGTATGGAAATCTTACTGTAGCAGCGAGTCCATTGTAATAATCAAGACCGTGCAGGAGCGCATTTATCAATGTTTCATCAACTGCTATTGTCGGTTGAGGAGGTGAGAAAGGGACTGCATTTTTAATGAAGGCTCGATCCTTCTTCAAGTTTAAGTAGACGCAGCTTGTGTAGTACCGGGCGTGGAGAGTTCAGGGGTCGTCCGAAGGTATGAAGTTAACAAGACCACCACCACAATAAAAGCATCGTATATGGTCTCCAACTCCTAAGAAAAAAGAAAAATATATAAACATTTGTTTTATAAATAAATAAATGAGAAAGTAAATACTAGCACGTCTCAAACAGACTTGGCTCGTGTGATTACATTAAGACAATAATAATAATAATAATAATAATGTTATCTTCCAATACTTACCACAAGAGAAAAAGCCAGCACGAGATAATTCTGCCGGAGACTGACCACACATATCAGGCCAGATGATGCCGAATGATGCCAAACGAGACTTATACCCCGCCATCTCTGGGTATATGGGCATAGAGAATGGTAGAATTCCCGAGTTTTCCTCACTCCATTCCACAGCACCTACAAATATTAAAATAATAATAAATATATATATATATATATATATATATATATATATATATATATATATATATATATATATATATATATATATATATATATATATATATATATATATATATATATATATATATATATATATATATATATATATATATATATATATACGCTCACCATTCCTATAAACACACTATGAAAGATAGCTATGTGTTCAAACACACACACACACACACACACACACACACACACACACACACACACACACACACACACACACACACACACACAGATGAGTCACAGAGATGTAAGGAAGTTTTCTTTTAGCGTGAGAGTAGTGGGGAAATGGAATGCACTTCAGGAACAGGTTGTGGAAGCAAATACTATTCATAATTTTAAAACCAGGTATGATAGGGAAATGGGACAGGAGTCATTGCTGTAAACAACCGATGCTCGAAAGGCGGGATCCAAGAGTCAATGCTCGATCCTGCAAGCACATATAGGTGAGTACACACACAATCTTATTATCAAGCTATTCACAATGACTATACAAGCAACGTTATTCACAGTGACTATGAGATAACACATAATTGTGATGGATACTTACAACTGTTGGCTGAATTTCCATCTCTTTCCAGTTGCAGGACGGAATAGGTGAAATTCAATCCATAGGCATAGACCATGTCGCTTAGCGCAATGCTGACATTTTCAGTACGTTTACCAGTGATGAAAGGACAGTGTGGAGCTGCAGTTACATGTCGACTGCGCGGGGTGTCCTCCCCCTCCACCCATCCTCCAATTAAGGCATAACAGAAACTGCATATGCAGTAATCCACGGATTTGGTGAAGTAGAATCCATCACTGGTAAATCCTGGGGCAAAAGCCAGTCAAGACGCCATCCCACAAAGGTGTTTAACCTCATCTGCTCACATCGCAATCGTTCCATGCTGCGGAAAGTTTTGGTGCGAAAGACGTCCATGCTGGGTCGAACACTCGAAAATGTGGTAAAGGTTTGACCGTTTCCGGGCTATTTATCCTCGAGAATGGGGTGACGCATTTCGCTACATATTCATTGAGAAATCTATGTATTAGCTCTAAGGTAAACCCAATTAGTTTAAGCAGAGGTAGTGGGAAAGATGAAATAGGTAGCTTCGCATGGATTGAAAAAAAAAAAAATCTATTCTGTTCTATCCAGTAGTGGATTAAAGTTTGCACTCGCTCTAAACACCGCTCGAGGGAGTAGTTTTTGTTGGAGATAAATATGATATATATATATATATATATATATATATATATATATATATATATATATATATATATATATATATATATATATATATACATATATATATATGTCGTACCTAGTAGCCAGAACGCACTTCTCAGCCTACTATGCATGGCCCGATTTGCCTAATAAGCCAAATTTTCCTGAATTAATATATTTTCTCTAATTTTTTTCTTATGAAATGATAAAGCTACCCATTTCATTATATATGAGGTCAATTTTTTTTTATTGCAGTTAAAATTAACGTAGATATATGACCGAAACTAACCAACCCTACCTAACCTAACCTAACCTATCTTTATAGGTTAGGTTGGGTTAGGTAGCCGAAAAAATTAGGTTAGGTTAGGTTAGGTAGGTTAGGTAGTCGAAAAACAATTATTTCATGAAAACTTGGCTTATTAGGCAAATCGGGCCTTGCATAGTAGGCTGAGAAGTGCATTCTGGCTACTAGGTACGACATATATATATATATATATATATGTCGTACCTAATAGCCAGAACGCACTTCTATGCCTACTATTCAAGGCCCGATTTGCCTAATAAGCCAAGTTTTCATGAATTAACTGTTTTTCGACTACCTAACCTACCTAACCTAACCTAACCTAACTTTTTCGGCTACCTAACCTAACCTAACCTATAAAGATAGGTTAGGTTAGGTTAGGTAGGGTTGGTTAGGTTCGGTCATATATCTACGTTATTTTTAACTCCAATAAAAAAAATTGACCTCATACATAATGAAATGGGTAGCTTTATCATTTCACAAGAAAAAAATTAGAGAAAATATATTAATTCATGAAAACTTGGCTTATTAGGCAAATCAGGCCTTGCATAGTAGGCTGAGAATTGCGTTCTGGCTACTAGGTACGACATATATATATATATATATATATATATATATATATATATATATATATATATATATATATATATATGTATATATATATATATATATATATATATATATATATATATTTATATATATATATATATATATATATATATATATATATATATATATATATATATATATATATATATATATATATATATTGTTGGACATTGTCTTCTGTGACGGTGGCGTTATGTTCTGGTCTTGACCATACTCTCATGGTGTGTAGAGTAAATACCTCCATGATTTGGGTGATCATTGTAAGTTGATCTATTCTTATGCGAATTGCCTCAAGAATTCACAATCTTCTTACATCTGGGGTTTTTTGTCTATTATGCAGATATTCTTGTTCAACATTTCTCTTGTTAGAGTGATGACCTGAGCTTGTCTCATGCGATTCCTGGGGGCGCCGGATTGAAGATGTTGTGACAATCACCTCCTCAGCTTTGGTTGGTGTCATACCTATGTACTTAGATTGAAGGTTGCATCCTTCGTGGGGGGTAAGTGTACATGTATACAACGCATGACTGCTGTAGAGGGTTCTCCTTCACTTCGGAACTGTTTTGATAAGGAGTTTGGAAGTCTTCTTGCTTTGTAGAATATTATCAGGTCTATGTTTGGTTAGGAGTAGTGCATATATATATGCACTACTATATTGTTGAGAATATAGTATTACACCTATCTTACTGCTAGAATGGACTATAATCCACGTTTATTAAATAATAATAAATAATAAATAAATAATATAAAATATGAAACTAAGGAGTATGGTTAATCATTAATTGGAAACTATCCCAGGAGCATGCGCGCACGCGCGCCACACACGACGAGGATAAAAGGAGGGTGGGTAGATCACACTAATTCATTACTGCCCGCTCATCGCTCCCCTGTGTTTCATCTATATCACGTTGGGGAAAAAAAAAAAATGAACTCCATAGCCAAAATGAACTCTGTAGAAATTCATCACAGATACATGACGGATGAGGAGTTTAACAATCGAGAGTGTTGCATTGTCTACTCTGTAAATTGTATATCGTGCTCCCCCTACGGCCTGTCCCAGGACATTGCTGATAAATATTCTCATGCCACCGCTTACGCCAGAACGCAATTGTATAATCTAAAGAGATGCATCAGAGAAGACCGTCCAACACCTGGATCCATTTACATCAGCAGAGACAGTCAAGGACCAAGCATAGTAGCCTTGGCGACGCAGTATGGATTAGGGAAGCCTATTGAGAGGAATGATATTGCTCAAGCCATTACCGATAAATCAAAAGATTACTCTATGGTTAAAGGGTTGCGTGCTGATACGAAAGAAAACCGCTTGTTATACTTGACGAAATCATTAGAAGAACTCTTATTGTATATTGAAGATACCGAGGAGATCACGAAAGTTATTCTTCCCTGGGGTGTAGGTATGTCAGGTCGGTGTGAAGATGCAGAGTGGGAAAGTACTCACCTCCCCATTATTCAAAATATGCAGGGGAGTTTAAATCCTTATAACGTCAAAGTGATTTTAGTCCGCCCCAGGGAAACAGGAACGAAACAAAACAGGAAACCCACTAACCTTCGCACGACTGTATAAAGGGGCGGCTGCTCTCCCCTCTCCGACTCACTTCCTCTACTCTACTCATCAGATAAGATGTTGACGACTGTAGCTGGCAGCCTTTCATCTTTGTCGGAGTACTCTTACTCCGACTGCATCATCTATGATATGGACGCCTGTAGTGTGATGATGAGTGGGGTGGTTGAAGAATTATGGACTTGTTATCCCTATGCTCGCATTCATCGGAGCAAACTACCGTACAAAAATCGTGCAGAGAGAAGAGACCGAGCCATGCCTGGAGAGATTGTCTATGGTGAACCCCCTCAATTCAACAATCGAATTGGTGATGACCCGCATCTACCTCATCTCATCGGATTAATAACACATCACGCCGGAGGGAAATCATCTAAACCCCTGAACATGACGATGAAGGAAATTGAGACGTTATATGCTGCCGACCCGCACTACTACAGAGGCTTACAGTTGGATACAGAAGAAATGCGTCGCTATTGGTTTACAAAATCTCTGCGTAAGGCCTTTCCAATCATCTTAACAAGAGAAGAAGAATATAAAATTAACCGCATAATTTTCCCTTTTGGACGTGGGATGGGCTGTGGACAGTACTGGAAGAGCTACAATCAAGAAGTGTGGAGACTGAAATATCTACCCATAATGATGAAGTTGGAGCGGCATTACCAGCGTCGCGGGTTGAAATTTGTGATGGTTGACTCTGCAAGCAATGCAATCCCTGCAGCATTGCCTACACACGGCGTGCTTACACATAAGTTAAGTGAAGGAGTTGCCTCTGCTTATCATCGGATTAAGAACAACAACAACTTGAACGCAGATGTGGATGAAGCTGGAGGTGAAACTACAAAACCCCATTGCAAAGCCGTGCCTATAATAGATCTCACAGGAGATATAGAACTGATTGATTTAACAGTTGACTAGAAATATATATAAACTATTGACTTTATTTATTTACTATTGTTACCATTTTTCCATGCTTGCAATTAATAATAATAAAAATAATATTATACTCGGTGTTTATCTTCCCGCTTTAACAAACAGTTGAGTGCGTTTATAGATGTGATAGAGGAATGAAAAAGAGTAAATGGTAACTCTATACTGTATATAATTCTTACATCCGCAAACTCGCGTTTAATAACTGACGAGATGTGTTCAAGGTATATGCTTCATAAGCTATCCAGTCTTAAAGACTGCAAAGTAGAAGGTGATTATCTGGCAACTGATGAGTTCCATCCTGGTGACTGTATAGTGTATGATATTCTTTCAATTCACACACATTCAGGAGGAATGTCTTGCGAGATCTGGGAAAGGTATCCTTATACACGACTACAGCGAGCGATCCAACCATTAAGTAACTATGTGGTGGTGGCTGATCGCGTTAAAGTAGGAGGAGCTGTCTTTTCTCCTTCCCCCTCACCAGAAAGTCTACCACATGTTATAGCTATTGTGACCCGATATAGCGCAGGACCGCCAATAGAAAATAACGCTGTTAACCAAAAAATTCTATTAGAGCAGTGTGGAGAGGATATAGATTGTATAATGGAGGGACTCCGCAACGATACTAAAATCAAGAGACGATGGAGCTTTAAACTATGCATTAATCAAATTTTAAGCATGACTAAGCGACATAATTCAATCAAGCGCGTTAAAATTCCTTATGGGTTGGGAATGATTGACAGTGATGACTTGAATCCAGATGAAAAGATTGAATGGGAGGTCAACTACTACACAGCTCTGGCTCACTTAGCCATGGTGTTAAAGAAACATGGAAAACAACTCATAATAGTTGAAAAAAAAAAAAAAAAAAAACTTTTTGAAACTCCGCTGATAACTAGTAGTCGTGTAACTGCATTAAGCTGAGTGATATGTCTCTGTCTGTCTGTTAGTTATTATGTTTTGTTTTTTTACCAAGATAAATATGTAAGTGTCTACCAGTTATTGAATAAAACGTAATAAGAGAAAGATCAACTTTTTTTCACCTATTATGCTAACATCATATGTCAGCATTATGCTCAGTGTTATGTCTGTCTGTCTGTCTGTCTGACAGTTATTATGTTTTGTTTTACCAAGATAAATATGCGAGTTATGTTATGTCTACCAGTTATTGAATAAAACGTAATAAGAGAAAGATCGACTATTTTTTCACCTATTATGCTAACACTAGTCTCTGTTTTTTTTCTGTTGGATCGAACGATCGCTAATGGTTGATGATGAGTGAAAACTTGCGCTATGGAAAGACTCAAGGTCAGTCCCTAACGAGATGCGCCGAGACGGAACGAGTAACCACGCTTACATTTTCAAATGTTATAAGAACTGAAAAACAGACTTGTTATAAGAACTGGAAAACAGACTTAACCCAGCTCATCCGGACTGTTTACATTGGATAATGTAGGTCTTAAGAGAGAGAGAGAGAGAGAGAGAGAGAGAGAGAGAGAGTGTTGAACTCGGGATAATGAACAAGACAATTTAATAATAGTAACAAGATTGTGTTTTTCCATATTATCGTATATATGCTTACTTTGCTTGCAAGATTGTGTTTTCCATATTACCGTATATATGCTTACTTTGCTTGGAATTTGTATGTGTGGAACAAAAATATTTTATTGTGATTGGATGTAATGGCTAAACATGGTTTTACATTTCATTATTCAGACATCGACAGAAAGTTGCTCGTTACTCTTAAAATGTTATTTGGGTAAAGAACGAAGTTAGTATATTGTCCACGTTACATTAATGATATTTGAGCAAAGAACGATGTCATCATGTTGGTCATGTTACCTTACAAGGTTATGTATATCCCGCGCAGTTGTGTTTACATCAAATTAAGATTTGTTTTAATAATAAGATTGAATTGCAAGATTGTGTTTTCCATATTATCGTATATATGCTTACTTTGCTTGGAATTTGTATGTGTGGAACAAAAAATATTTTATTGTGTTTGGATGTAATGGCTAAACATGGTTTTACATTTCATTATTCAGACATCGACAGAAAGTTGCTCGTTACTCTTAAAATGTTATTTGGGTAAAGAACGAAGTTAGTATATTGTCCACGTTACATTAATGATATATGAGCAAAGAACGATGTCATCATGTTGGTCGTGTTACCTTACAAGGTTATGTATATCCCGCGCAGTTGTGTTTACATCAAATTTAGATTTGTTATAATAATAAGATTGAAGACCCGCTTATGACTGGATATTCTTAAAAAAAAATGCTATTTGAGCAAGAATGGTGATACTAAGGCTTAGCACAGAACATCCGGTCTGGGAGCAGTGATGGTTCGGCCATGGAGGGGGTGGTAGGGGTATGGGTTTGTGGGGGTGGCCAGGGAGAGGGTACTGCCGGCTCATTCATTCAGGAGTCTTGCTATGATAACGCCCGTTGTGTGATACAACCTCTGCACAGCAGTAATGGATGGATGTAGGACGAAGAGGTGATGGAGATTGAGTAAACATGCATACATTTCAATGATATTTATTTGAGCCAGCAGATGATGTGATCACAGTTAACAAGAATAATTTGTAGGTAGAGATCGCATCTCCGTGATGATGTGAAATGTTTCTCTCTTTTAGTAAACGCTAACCTCCGGACTTTGACTGAGTCTACTAAGTGAAGTGCCGTGTGGTGAACTTTAGAGAGGGTGAGAGAGAGAGAGAGAGAGAGAGAGAGAGAGAGAGAGAGAGAGAGAGAGAGAGAGAGAGAGAGAGAGAGAGAGAGAGAGAGAGAGAGAGAGAGAGAGAGAGAGAGAGAGAGACAGAGAGAGAGAGAGAGAGAGAGAGACAGAGACAGACAGAGAGAGAGAGAGAGAGACAGAGAGAGAGACAGAGACAGACAGAGAGAGAGAGAGAGAGAGAGAGAGAGAGAGAGAGAGAGAGAGACAGAGAGAGAGAGAGAGAGAGAGAGAGAGAGAGAGAGAGAGAGAGAGAGAGAGAGAGAGAGAGAGAGAGAGAGAGAGAGAGAGAGAGAGAGAGAGAGAGAGAGAGAGAGAGAGAGAGAGAGAGAGAGAGAGAGAGGCAGACAGAGAGACAGAGAGACAGAGAGAGACAGAGAGACAGAGAGAGAGAGAGACAGAGAGACACAGAGAGAGAGAGAGAGAGAGAGAGAGAGAGAGAGAGACAGAGAGAGAGAGAGAGAGAGAGAGAGAGACAGAGAGAGAAAGAGAGAGAGAGAGAGAGAGAGAGAGAGAGAGAGAGAGAGAGAGAGAGAGAGAGAGAGAGAGAGAGAGAGAGAGAGAGAGAGAGAGAGAGAGAGAGAGAGAGAGTTGCGGACCGTAGCAAAACGCAGTGGGTAATGGATGTCCCAACCACTTCCACCGTGTCTGAGGAGATATAACCAAGCTACTTGGAAAAAGTCTTTCAGTTTGCCTCAAACTCGTGACCAGTACGCACACCCCTCCACGGACATTGAAAAACGCTTAAGGGTAATGGAACACATCCCTCCTGCTGGACTCTACTCTCTCATCCTCTCACACTTAGGGCTTCCTGTAGGGGAGTTAATGGTTTGTCTAACCCCAAAATGACCCAGAGCAGTCTCACGACGAGGGTGGCTTCCCTCTTTCCTGACCCGAACACACAGAAAAAGCATCCCAAAACCCCGAGGACTAGAGCGGCGCGCCTCACTTACCTCCGACACGCGTCAAACTTCCAGGAAATTCCCCCCAAAAACCCTTGAGGACTAGAGCGACGCGCGCCACCTGTCAGGTGACACTCACGTGTCTTTTCCATGCATTTCTTACAGCCCCAACAACATGGATTCCCACTTTCATGACCAGAACACACAGAAAAGCTCCCCAAAACCACGAGGACTAGAACCGCGCACCCCACTTTCCTCCGACACACGTCATAACATCCGGGAAATTCCCCCAAAACCCTTTGTGACTAGAGCGACGCGCTGCGACTACGACGACGCGCACCACCTGGCACCCAACAACATAACTTACTCTCTTTCCTGACCACATACCCAAACACAGGATGCTCACACGCGTCCGAAACACGCCAAACTTCCAGGAAAATCCCCTAAAACCCTTGAGGACTACGACGACGCGCACCACCTGTCAGGTGACACTCACCTAAGTGCCACCTGGCACGTGGCACGCATCGTCGTAGTCCTCATTTACCCTACTGACCTCTTGGTCATCAGAGGTCACCAGTGTGTTTACTTATGTTGGCATTAATCAACGGTTGTACTGTAGATATCACGTGATCATATATACTTTGTTGCTCGCTTACTACGTAGTCATGTATACCGAAGAGCTGACCTGACAGTCACTTGGTCATGAGACGCTGCTGGTCTTGCAACCTAACGGTCCTATATTTTGCATAATTGGCTTGTCAGACAACGAGGTGGTTATGTATACGCTGGAGGTATTAACCAAGTAACGATGTCATGTATACTGCAGAGCTTCTTGTCTGAAAACTATATTGTTTTGTACACAGCGAAGCTGGCATGTCTGGCAACCATGAAGTTCTCAATATTGTGGAACTGCTTGTCTGGTAAACCAAGAGGTCAGGTAAACTGTGATGTTGGTTTACCTGGCAACTAACCACATGTTCATGTAACCTGTAGAAGCCCTCGTCTGGCAGTCACATTCTCAGGTATACTGTGGAGTTGTCAGTCTAACAACCTGCGAACATAACCAGACCTTATAACCTGTTACTATAACATATCTAATAACTAGAAATATTAACCAGCAGCAATTATCTCACCAAATAACTTGTAAAATTCTTGCTGTTTTTGCCTTTGGCAATATTTTGCTGTAACAGCCTGCAGAAGTTGCTTATCATAATTACTACAATAACAGCCTCTAATGATAACTAGCACTAATAACCTTCCGAAATAATCTTTCTCAAGATAAATATGTTTTGTAACCCGTTTTTATTTGTTATTCAATAACGAAAAAAAAAATTCCATGTAAGATATGAGATATTATGAGTACAAATTGTAACCTGGCATCATGATGCCGTTTCTTGTGTCTGTTTTTAAATTTATTAAGTGTGTTAGAAATTTATATTATTTGTTTTAATAAATAAAAATAACTTTCATAATTATCACCTGTAAGAAACTATAGTATTATCCTGCTGTAATAACTGATCGTAGTGATTATCAGGTAATGACCAACTGTACAGAATAGCAGCAATAACCGGAAGTAATAACCTGCAAAAGTTTGCCATAATAACTCGCCTTATTAATAATCTTCAGTAATAACACACCATAATAATATGACTCAATAACGTGCAGCAATAACATGGATAATTCTCGGTAAAATTCAGCACAAAGCATGCTGCAACACCCTGTATAACCACCTTTCGTAATTCCTCGCCCCAATAACCCGTCTTATCTAGCCTAATAATCTTTACGTAATTGCCTGAAGTAATAACCAACCACAACAATCAGTTTGAGTAAATGATCAGAGGTAATAATCAGTTGTGAAACTATCCCTAGTGACCTGTTATCCCCTAGGGTCAAAAATCCTAAATGAATCCAAAAATCCAAAATATCCTAAATGAACAGTAAGCTGGTTTAACAACCTGCAATTATAACTTGCACTAAAAAATCTAAGAGGAAACGTTATTGTCATAATAACTCACAGTAAACCCCATCCAAAATTGCCTGTTGTAATAACTCGAAGTATTAATCTAAAATAATAGTCAGTTGTAATAATATCCCAGAGTAATAACCTTTATGTTAAGTTATGCTCAGTTAAACCCCAATTATATCTTTTGTTCTTATTCGCTTTTAACTGTTATTGAAGCCAAACTTCTGAGGTGACTTTATGTTCATCTGTTTATGTCGGTTGCTGACTTTGTTACGTGTCTGGGAAAATTATATTATGCTGGCTTAAGGTAAAAGGAAGTTCGTGGTTAGGTGGGATCGACCTGAGGACCGTCGTGACCCCAGCGGGTGACCCCACACACTGACCTTGACTCTTCCTTATTAATAAAGTCCTCAACCCAGTAATATACACACCTCAAGTGAGGTATATAAATAATGTGTGTTAGGAATTTATATTATTAGATTTAATTAAGAAAAATAACCAATCTTATTTATCAGCTGTAGGAAACTGCTGTATTATCCTGCCTTAATAACCGCTCGTAGTGATCTCAGGTAATAACCAACTGTAAAGATTATCAGCAATAACAAGAAGTAATATTTTTCTGCAAAAGTTTACATAATAACTCGCCCTAATAATCTCCAGTAATAACACATAATAATAATAACTGCGCAATAACGTGCATATATAATATAAAAATTATTTCTGCACCTAATATCTTGCAGAAGTAATATAACACCAACTCACGTTGTAACTCCCTGAATAACAACTTCCTCATAAATCCTCGCCACAAAAACCTGACTCAATATCTTCCAGTAATAACTTTTCGAAATAACCTTTTCCTAATAGCCAGGTGTAAATACCAGCTACAACAACCAGCCTGTGTAAATGATCAGACTTAACAACCAGTTGTATAAACTTCCCAAGTAACCTGTTATAATAATCTGCCTCTCCAATTAGCATCAATATTAATAAACAGCAAGCCGGACTAACAACCTGTCCTTATAACCTGCACTAAAATCTTCCAATAATGGCCTGTTGTGATAATAACTTGTAGTAATTACCAACAACAAGAGCCTGTTTTAATAATAGCTATCACTAATAACCTTCAATAATAGCCTGTTGTTATAGTAACTCATAGTAATGACCCACGATAATAGCCTGCTGTAATATTAACTCGTAAAAATTTTGCAACAAAATACAATATTAATTATCTGTTGTTGTATGAAATTCATCTACTCGGAACAAAAAGTTCCAAGTAGCACGGGCTATAGTGAGCCCGTAGTAGACTTTATATATTAAGTGTCATTTAAACCGCCAGTTATATCTTTTATTCTGAGTCCCTTTTAATTCTTATTGAAGCCAAACTTCGGAGGTGACTTTAAGTTTCATATGTTGTTCAGGACTGTATTCAACATGTTCGGTTGCTGAGTTTATTACGTGTTTTGGGAAATTATATTAAAATGTTGATTTAAGATAAAAGGAAGGTAGGTGTTTCTATGAGGCAGACCTGAGGATTGTCGTGACCCCAGCGGGTGACCCCACACACTGACCATGACTCTTCCTGATTAGTCAAGACTCACAAAGTATTATATAGCAGCCCGTCCTCCTAAGGTTTCCCAACGTCAAGAAACTGTTGCATTAAAGTCCTATTATTCTAACCTGCCAGAGGACAAAAAATAGAGAAAGGGACAGTATGAAAATTTCGCGAGCTGCTTAAATTTTCTAGTGCGACAATTTTTGGCCTTAGGTAGAGTATACGTCAAAATGCGATGTTCTATTTGAAGGACGGGTTGTATATAGACCTTCACCTCAATACTAAGTGACACTAAGAACCTCTGTTTGAAGGAAGTGACTTTCCAATCTATTTCACCCAAAAAACTTCTTACGCCATTAAAATCAGCTTTTCGAAAATCTGGCCCCTTTAACAGAGTTTTCTCCTACAAATCTATTTCATTGTATGCTAAATCTGATTTTTTTGTGATCACTGTTCCTTAGCTCACTTCATATTTTGATGTCATTAATTTGCACTTCCTTGTTAGTTAACACTAAATCTAAAACTATATTTAAATGCATTGGTTCATTAATGTGTTGCTTAAGGGAGCAATCATCAATTAATTCAAGAAAATCTTCTGCTTCTTTATTCACTGTTCTGTTAAGCTAGTTTATTCCACTAAAATTAAAGTCACCCATGAGAAAAATACTGTTTGACCTAAATGCTCTAGATATTTCATCCCATAGGTGCTTTGCTTTCAATCTGTCTAAGTTTGGTGGCCTGTATATAACTCCTAATATAAGATTTTTAGCTTTTTCGTTTAATTCTAGCCAAATAGTTTCTGTGTGTGGCTCAGTTTTGATTCCCTCGTTGAACCTACTTTTCAAATGTTCCCTAACATATATGGCTACTCCCTCCCTCTTCGTCTAATATATCTATCTATGTAAAATAGTTTAAATCCCTTTATTTGATATTCAGCTAATAGTTCTCTGTTTTCTACATTCATCCATGTTTTGGTAAGTGCAATAATATATATTGTTTCTGTGCAAACAAGTGCATTTAAATCGTTTATTTTGTTTCTTAGACTCCTACTGTTCGTGTAATATACCTTAAGTGTATTTCTATTTTGAGGCGCTCCTCCTTCCCTGTTCATTTTGTCATTTTTTCCCCCACAAACACATACGTTTATTGGCTCCTTTCTGCATATCAGTTCCCATACCACTATCTACTAATAGTTTAAATCCAAACAAACCCCTCCAACCACAGAGTATAATGAGTTGGCAACAGCAACAACCCCAGCCCTAAATAAATGCACCTCATCCCTTACCTTACCTTGAGGTGCTTCTGGGGCTTAGCGTCCCCGCGGCCCGGTCGTCGACCTGGCCTCCTGGACTGATCAACCAGGCTGTTGGACGCGGCTGCTCGCAGCCTGATGTATGAGTCACAGCCTGGTTGATTTGGTATTCTTTGGTGGTGCTTGTCCAGTTCTCTCTTGAACACTGAGGGGTTCGCCAGTTATGTCCCTTATGTGTAGTGGAAGCGTGTTGAACAGTCTCGGGCCTCTGATGTTGATAGAGTTCTCTCTCAGAGTACCTGTTGCCCCTCTGCTTTTCAACGGGGGTATTCTGCACATCCTGCCATGTCTTCTGGTCTCATCTGATGTTATTTCTGTGTGCAGGTTTGGGACCAGCCCCTCAATTATTTTCCACAAATAGATTATTATGTATCTCTCCCGCCTGCGCTCAAGGGAATACAGAGTTAGGCTCTTTAGTCGGTCCCAGTAGTTTAGATGTTTTACTGAGTGAATTCTAGCAGAAAAGGATCTCTACACGCTCTCCAGGTCAGCAATTTCTCCAGCTTTGAAAGGGGCTGTCATTGTGCAGCAGTACTCCACTCTAGAGAGCACAAGCGTTTTGAAAGGAATCATCATCGGTATAGCATCTCTAGTGTGAAAAGTTCTTCTTATCCAACCTGTCATTTTCTTGCAGTTGTGACGGCTACTTTATTGTGTTCTCTAAAGGTAAGGTCTTCCGACATGAGTACAACCAGATCCTTTACATTGCCTTTTCGTTTTATGTTATGATTTGCCTGAGTTTTGTACGTGGTTTCCGTTTTTATATTTTCATTTTTTTCCGTAGTGCATGAGCTGGAACTTATCCTCGTTAAACACCATATTATTTTCTGTAGCCCATGGAAAGACCTGATCTACATCTGATTGGAGGTTTGCCGTGTCCTCTATGTTGCCAACTCTCATAAAGATCCTAGTATCATCTGCAGAGGATGATACAGGTTGTGTTCTTGTCTATTTCCGATATGAGGATGAGAAAAAGTACTGGAGCAAGCACAGTACTTTGGGGACTGAGCTCTTCACGGTTGATGGGCTGGATTTTATTTTGTTGACTATTACACATTGGGTTCTGTTAGTCAGGAAATTGTAGATCCATCTGCCTATTTTTCCGGTAATTCCTTTTGAACGCATTTTATGTGCAATTACACCATGGTCACACTTATCAAAAGCTTTTGCGAAATCTGTGTAAATTACATCAGCGTTTTGTTTGTCTTCCATAGCATCTAATGCCATATCATAGTGGTCCAGCAACTGCGACAGGCAAGAGCGCTCTGTTCTGAAACCATGATGTCCGGGGTTATGGAGATGCTGTGATTCCATGTATTTTGTGATCTTACTTCTTAGCACTCTCTCAAAATTTTTTATGATGTGCGATGTTAGTGCTATCGGTCTGTAATTTTTAGCCTCTGCCTTATTTCCTCCTTTATGGATCGGTGCTATCTCTGCTGTTTTTAGTATGTCAGGGATAACGCCAGTATCAAAGCTTTGTCTCTACAGAATGTGAAGGGCCTGCGATAGTGGTTTTTTACAATTTTTGATGAGTATGGAGTTCCAAGAATCCGGGCCTGGTGCAGAGTGCATAGGCATACTGTTTATGGCTTCTTCAAAATCCAGGGGGGATAGGGTGACGTCTGATATATGATTTGATATTGGTATCATATTAATGAAAAATTAATTTGGGTTATCAATCTCTAGTGCATTTAGTGGCTCGCTGAAAACAGAGTCGTACTGCTTCCTCAGTAACTCGCTCATTTCTTTGTTGTCATTGGTGAAAGTTCCATCTCCCTTTCGCAGGGGCCCGATACTAGATGTGGTTTTTTGATCTTGATTTTACATAGGAGAAAAATATTTCGGATTTCTCTCTATTTCACTGATGGCCTTTTGCTCTCTTTGCCTCTCCTGGGTTTTGTATGATTCTTGTAGCTTGAGTTCAATTGTTTCTATTTCTCTACCTAACCTTCTTTGCCGTTCTTGAGATAGGGTGCGACTCTCAAGTTGTTCCGCGATTCGTTTTCTTCGCCTATATAGGGAACGACGTTCCCGTTCCAATCTGCATCTCTTTCTCTTTTTTTCTTAGGGGTATGCGGTTTGAACATATTTCTAGTGCTACTGAACTTATTTTTTCCAGACACTGGTTCAGGTTTGCATTTTCTAGCTGTTCTTCCCAGTTTATTTCTGTGAAGTCCTGATTTATTTGCTCCCAGTTTATCTGTTTATTATTCAAGTTGAATTTGCTGAAATTTACTCCACCGGGAATCTGGACTGGGTTTGAAGGTCTATTCCCCATGGTTGTCAGAACTACAATTAAGTTGTGATCTGAGTAACAAGTATTTGTAATCATTACGTTCCAGATCAATTCATCATTATTAAAATGGTGAAAATGAGGTCCAGCGTGTTCTCCTTCCTAGTTGGTTCTACTATATGCTGGTTTAAGGCAAACCTGTCGCATATCCGTAGCAGGTCACTTGCATGTGCCTGTTTATTTAGGCTACTTCCTGGTATTCTTTCTGATATTACTGTATTAGCCAGGTGCTTCCATTTCAGGTGCCGTAGGTTGAAGTCCCCAAGCAGGATGATGTTCGGGGCTGGATTTGTGAGGTTTTCCAAGCAGTGTTCTATTTTCATTAGTTGGTCTTTAAACTGCTGAGGGTTTGCCTCCGGTGACTTATATACAAGGACAATAACTACATTTAGGATCTCTATTTTGATTATCAGCACTTCCACCATATCATTTGAGATCCCGAGTATACATGTGATTTTTTCATAAAAGTATTCACAGTTATCAATGAATGCTATTGCATTTGATTTAAAAGATTTGTCCAGCCGGCAATTGACACCAAGTGCCCCCGACAACCATACATTTCCAACTCTCTTTCTTGGAAGAATGCCACATATGATCGGGATTCCTCCCTTATTCCTAACTAATTTTATGGTTGTCTTAAAGCTCTGCATCGGTGCCTCACTCCGAACTTGTCCTACATCATTTCCACCTGATCTGATACAAATAATGAGTTTGTTCCCATTTCCAGCCATAATGTCATTCATGTTGTTTACTATATCACCAATCCTTCCTCCCGGAATGCAAACCCTTAACCTGTTCCTCCTATGTCTGGCACAAAAATCTCTATCCAAATATCTCACCTGGGAATCTCCCACAACCAAAATTCGCTTAGGTACTTCCTCTACTTTGAGAGCAGCTTGAGGGACCAGGGCTTTCTTCGATGCCTTGCCTTTCGAGCGAACTGCAAGCTCTCTACAACACTGGTCTTCAGTACGGTGAATGAGTTTAAAGTTTTTAGTACATCGGTAAGCGGACTTGCCAGAGTCATCACAACAAAGACCCCTGTCTTTGCGACATTCCAAGGTGAGGTCTTTTTAATACTGGTCTTTTTTTTCTTCTTGACGTTGTTTCAGCTGTCGTAGCTCCTCCCATAAGGAATCCAACTCTGTCCTCAGAGCTCCTCATAGATTCATCAATTCCTTCACTACACCTTCCATTATTACTATGATAGCACAATTGAAGCTCAGCTTACACACTCTCTCACTGTGATTGACTGTGCCTCACTGACTATAGTGACAAGGCCAGGCACCATACTCAGGTACCCATATTCAGCTGGGCATCCCAGCTTGCTTTAGTGATAGACCTGGCACCGAATCCAGGGACCTACATGCAGATATGCCACACAACTTGCTATAGTGACAGGCCTGGCACCAAATCCAGGAACATTCATACAACTGGGCCACCCAGCTTGCTATAGTGACAAGGCCTAGCACCATAACCAGGCACCTATATAAGGGTGGCCACCCGGCTTGCTATAGTGACAGGCCTGACACAATACCCAGCGCCTATATACAGCTGGTCTAACCGGCTTCCTATAGAGACAGGCCTGACACAATACCCAGCACCTATATGCAGCTTGTCTATCAGGCTTGCTATATTGACAGGCCTAACACAATACCCAGCGCCTATATACAGCTGGTCTATCCGGCTTGCTACAGTGACAGGCCTGGCACCATACACAGCGGCTATATTCAGCTAGTCTACCCAGCTTGCTATAGTGCCTGTGCATTATAGGTATAGTGCCTATAGCCTGCACCATACCCAGCTCCTATACACAGCTAGTCCACCAACTTGCTATAGTGACAGGCCTGGCACCATTTAACTAATGATCTCAGTGAATTAGACACTTTAGCGTTCACTAAATGCTTCTTCAGAGGCAGCCCTGATTTTAGCTTAATGTTCAGCTTTATTTATTGGAACTCTGAAAACACTAAATAGTTCATATTTCTAATTCCTCGACGAAAGATCAAATATTTGAATCATTACATCAGATTTGACTTTATATTTCACCTGTTTGATTTGGTTGCTGAGTTCTTAATGTGTTTGAGGAACTTGTATCCAAATGTTGACTTAAGGTAAAAGAAAGTGCTGTAAACGTATGAGGTCGACCTGGGGAGAGGCGTGACCCCAGCGGGTGACCCCGCCCACTGACCATGACTCTTCCTTATTAATAAAGTCCTCAATCCAGTAATTTATACACCTCAGGTGAGGTGTATATATTACGTGTGTTAGGAATTTATATTAGTAGTTTGAATAAATAAAAATAACCAATCTTAATTATCAACCGTAGGAAACTGCAGTATTATCCTTCTGTAATAACCACTCGTAGTGACCTCAGGTAATTACTAATTTAAAATAATAGCAGCAACTACCTGGAGTAATAACCGTAAGAATAATAACAGAATAATAACCTTCTGTTAAAGTTTGACATAATAACTCGCACTAATAATCTCCAGTAATAACACATCATAATAATCTGACGCAATAAAGCACAGAAATAACATGAAAGTTATTTCAGCATGCAGTACCTTGCAGAAATTATAAAACACCAAACATATTGTAACACCCTGTATAACAGCTTCCTCTTAACTCCGTGTCCCAATAATTTGCTTTAATATCCTCACGTAATAACTTCCCGAAATAACCTCTCCCTAATAGCCTGGTGTAACCAGCCACAACAACCAACCTGTGTAAATGATCACACGTAACATCCAGTTGTTAAAACTTCCCAAGTGACCTGTTTTAATAACCCGCTTCACTAATCAACATCAATATCAATAAAGAGCAAGCCAAAATAACAACCTGGTCTTACAATCAGCACTAAAACCCACCAATAATAGCTTGTTGTAATAACTCGTAGATATTTCGCAGTAAAATATTATATTAAGTATCATTTAAACCACAGTTATATCTTTTGTTCCTAGTCGCTTTTAAATGTTGTTGAAGCCAAACTTCTGAGGTGACTTTATGTTTCATCTGTTGTTGAGGACTTTATTCAACATGTTCGGTTGTTGAGTTTATTATGTGTTTTGGGAAATTATAGTAAAATGTTGACTTAAGGTAAAAGGAAGATATAAGGCTTAGGTAAAGGTCGACCTGAGGACCGTCGTGACCCCAGCGGGTGACCCCACACACTGATCATGACTCTTCCTGATTAGTCAAGACTCACCAAGTATTATATAGCAGCCCGTCCTCCTAAGGTTTCTCAACGTCAAGAAACTGTCGTACTAAAGTCTCATTATCCTTACCTACCAGAGGACCGAAAACAGAAAACGGGAGAGTATGAAAAATTCGTGAGCCGCTACCATTTTCCAGCACGACAATGTTTGGCCTTAGGGAGAATATACGTCAAAATGCGACGTTCTATTTGGAGGACGGGTTGTATATAGACCTTCACCTCAACACTAAGTGACACTAAGAACCTTTATCTGAAGGAAGTGATAACCATTAAGGAGTGAAAAACTGCCCTCAAGTACTTATGAGAAAAGTCTTAATACAAGACTCCTGTTATTTTAAGACTGAAAACGTTGACTCGTGTCAAGACTGTTATGACCTCTGGGTCATCAGAGGTCACCAGTGTGTTTACTTATGTTGGCATTAATCAACGGTTGCACTGTAGATATCACGTGCTCATGTATACTTTGTAGCTCGCATACCACGTGGTCATGTATACTGTAGAGATGACCTGACAGCCACGAATTCATGTATACTGTAGAGCTGAACTGATTGCCACGAAGTCAGGAGAAGCTACTGGTCTTGCAACCAAAATTCATATATTTTGTGGAGTTGGATTGTCAGGCAACGATGTTGTCATGTATTCTCTGGAGATGTTAATCTAGTAACGATGTTGTCATGTATACTCTGGAGATGTTAACCTAGTAACGATGTTGTCATGTATACTGCAAAGCTGCTTGTCTGAAAACTACATTGTTTTGTACACAGCGAAGCTGGAATGTCTGGCAACCACGAAGTTCTCATTATTGGGGAACTGGTTGTCTGGTAAACCAAGAGGTCAGGTACACTGTGATGTTGGTTTACCTGGCATGTTCATGTTCGTTCTACAGGTTACATGTTCATGTAACCTGTAGAAGCCCTCGTCTGGCAGTCACATTCTCAGGTATACTGTGGAGTTGTCAGTCTAACAACCTGCGAACATAACCAGACCTTATAACCTGTTCCTACAACACAGCTAATAACTAGAAGTTATAACCAGCAGAAATTATATGCTAAAATAACTTACAGTAATAACCTTCCAAAATATTCTTTCTTAAGAGAAATATATGCTACTGTAACCTGTTTTTATTTGTTATTGAATAAGGAATAATATTTTCATTAGAGATATTATGAAGACAAATTATATCCTGACATCATGTTGCAGCTCCTTGTGTCTATTTTAAAACTAATTACGTTAATTTGGGATTCATATTAAAAATCTGAATGAAATAAAATAAAATCTTAATAATCAGCCGTAAGAAACTGCAGTATTATCCTGCTGTAATAACCACTCGTAGTGATCTCAGGTAATTACCATCTGTAAAGAAAAACGGCAATAACCTCCAGTAATAACCGGAAGTAATTAACTTTTGCAAAAGTTGGTTATAATAACTCGCCTTAATAACTTACAGAAATAACACATATTAGCATGACGAAATTGCGATCAGAGATTTCACGAATTTTTCCAGGTAATATTCAGCTCAAATTATAAAACACAAAAACATGCTGTAACACCCTGTATAACTAGTTTCTCCTAATTTCCTGTCCCAATAACCCGTCTTAACTAGCCTAATAACCTTTTTGTAATAACCTGATGTAATAACCAACCACAACAATCAGTTTGTGTAAATGATCAGACGTAACAATCAGTTGTTAAACTATCTCCAGTCACCTGTTATAATAACCTGCCTCAATATCTGGAAAAAAACAATCTGGTATAACAACCTGAAATTATAACTTGATTTAAAAACCTACGAGAACCTACGAGTTAATATTGTAATAATAACTCACAATAATCATCTACAATCATAGCATGTTGTAATAATATCCCAGAGAAATAACCTACATGTTCACTTTTAATTGTTATTGAAGCCAAACTTCTGAGGTGACTTTATGTTTCATCTGTTTATGTCGGTTGCTGAGTTTATTACGTGTTTGGGGAATTTATATTAAGGTGTTGACTTAAGGTAAAAGGAAGGTTCCGTGTACCATGGGGTCGACCTGAGGACCGTCGTGACCCCAGCGGGTGACCCCACACACTGACCTGAGGACCATCGTGACCCCAGCGGGTGACCCCATACACTGACCTGAGGACCATCGTGACCCCAGCGGGTGATCCCATACACTGACCTAAGGACCGTCGTGACCCCAGCGGGTGACCCCACACTCTGACCTGAGGACCGTCGTGACCCCAGTGGGTGACCCCACCCACTGACCTGAGGACCATCGTGACCCCAGCGGGTGACCCCACACACTGACCTGAGGACCGTCGGGACCCCAGCGGGTAACCTCACACACTGACCTGAGGTCCGTCGTGACCCCAGCGGATGACCGCACACACTGACCTGAGGACCGTCGTGACCCCAGCGGGTGACCCCACACACTGACCATGACTCTCCATTATTAATAAAGTCCTCAACTCAGTAATTTATACACCTCAGTTGAGGTGTATAAATTACGTGTGTTAGGAATTTTTAATAGTATTTTCAATTAAGAAAAATAATCGTTAATTACCAAATGTAAATAATTGCAGCATATACCAGCAGTAATAACCGGAAGTATTAAACTGAAGTAATAACCTTCTGTAAAAGTTTGACATAATAACTCGCCCTAATAATCTCCAGTAATAACACATCATAATAACCTGACGCAATAACGCACAGAAATAACATCAAATTTATTTTTGCACGAAATATCTTGCAGAAATTATATAACACAAAAACATGTTGTAACACCCTGTATAACAACTTCCTCATAACTCCTCGCCCCAATAACCTGCCTTAATATCCTCACGTAATAACTTCCCCAAATAACCTCTCCCTAATAACCTGGTGTAACCAGCCACAACAACCAGCCTGTGTAAATGATCAGACTTAACAATCAGTTACAAAAATTTCCCAAGTGACCTGTTATAATAACCCGCCTCACTAATCAGCATCAATATCAATACACAACAAGCCGAAATAACAACCTGTTCTTATAACCTGCACTAAAACTCAACAATAATAGTCTGTTGAAATAATAACCAGTAGTAACAACCTACAGCAAAATCCTGTTGTGTTACTAATAATAACAACATACAGTAATAACCTGTTGTAATAAAAACCTTCAGAATCACGTACAATAATTGTCTATTGTAATAATAACCCGCAGTTAAAATAAAATATAATTGCCTGTTGTAATAATAATCTGCGGTAATAACATACAATAATTGCTTGTTGTAATAATAATCTGTAGTAATAACCTAAAATTATAGCCCTATGTAATAATTACCTGCAGTAATTATCTAAAATAATAGCTTGTTTTTATAATAACCCATTGTAATAACCTTCAATAATAGCCTGTTATAATAGCCCGTAGAAATTCCTCAATAAAATATCATATTAGGCATCTGTTGTTGTTGTTTGAGATTCGTCTACTCCGAACAAAAAGTTCCCAGTAGCACAGGCTATGGTGAACCCGTAGTGGATTTTATATATATTAAGTATCATTTAAACTCCCAGTTATATCTTCTATTATTAGCTCGCTTCTCATTGTTATTGAAGCCAAACTTCTGAGGTGACTTTATGTTTCATCTGTTTATGTCGGTTGCTGAGTTTATTACATGTTTTAGGAATTTATATTACACTGTTCACTTAAGGTAAAAGGAAGATCTAAGGTGTTTTGGGGTCGACCTGAGGACCGTCGTGACCCCAGCGGGTGAACCCTCACACTGACTGACTCTTCCTTATTAATAAAGTCCTCAACCTAATAATATATACACCTCAGGTGTGATGTATAAAATAAGGTGAGTTAAGAATTAATATTAATAGTTTGAATAAAGAGAAATAACCAGTCTTAATTATCATTTGTAGGAAATTGTAGTATTATCTTGCTGTAATAACCGCTTGTATTGATCTCAGGTAATTACCAATTGTAAATAATTACAGCAATTACTTGTGATAATAAACGGAAGAAATAAACAAAAGTAATAACCTTCTGTTAAAGTTTGACATAATAACTCGCCCTAATATTCTCCAGTAATAACGCATCATAATAACCTGACGAAATAACGCACATAAATAACATCAAAGTTTTTTCCACAAGTAATATCTTGCAGAAATTATAAAACACAAAAGCATGTTGTAACACCCTGTATAACAACTTCCTCATAACTCCACACCACAATAACCTGCCTTAATATCCTCACGTAATAACTTCCTGAAAGACCTCTCCTTAATTGCCTGTAACTGCCTGGTGTAAACAGCCACAACAACCAGCCTGTGTGTGGGGTTTTCTACTTTGCTTTCCCGACTACAATGCATACGTTACCAATGTACATGTGGCAGACGCTTCACGAAGCTGTCGGAATCCAGCAGAGAAAATACGAGAGCAAGCGTACAGGGCCTGGGAGCATAGTCGAGTAAGAGTCCTTGAGGGTCTCTTCTCAGACTGGCCTCGCCTGGTTCTGATCCACATTGGTCGTTGGAATCTCCTCAATGCTTGAAACTCTTTAAGGGACTCCTAGGGTCCTCATTACATTAGGCAACTCGTTGTTGAAGACACCTGGGGCTGAAGGCTTAAGTAATAGTTGGCAGTATTCAGAAGTGGTTCAACAGAAACACCGCATAAAGCGTAACAATAGTTTATTTACAAACTTAACCACTAATACAATGGGTGCTTGAATTACTTTAGATTGGCGTCAGAAAGGCTATGGTTGCATTAGCGAGACTCTTGACGTCTGACTAATCGATTCTGATCCACTCGTGGAGAAACACCTAACTTAACACAATAGACAGCCAATCATTAAAACAGCAAACCTAACTTCCGGTGTGGTCACAGGAGTTCCAACAGGATACTCGGGTAATGATGATGCACATTAAATCAACAATGGCACTGTTAATGGGACAGGCATTAATCATGCACATTAATTATGTCACACAATAACTAAACGTGTGGTGTATGTGACATTCACATTCACAGACGAGTGTAATGTCATGGTACCACACAGATATACACACATACACCGTCAGGTGTCTCGGTCTCCACCTATACTGTGTCAGGTATTGAGAAAGTGAGAACCGTGGTTGACCACTCAGATCAACACACAGACAGACACAATAATGAAGAAAGAAAATCTTGTACATACAGATATGGCTACCTCTCTTATCACTCACTCATGCACATTCATGCAGCGGTCGTAGGTGGTGTCATGACCTCATGATCCACAGCTCATGAGGTCATGACAGTAATTACCAACTGTAAACAATAGCAACAATTACCGTTAGTAATAACATGCAAATGTTTGCCATAATATCCTTCAGCAATAACACACCATAATAATCTGACGCAATATTGTGCACAAATAACATGGATAATTCCAGGTAACAAGCGGCACAAATTATGACACACAAAAACATGCTGTAACACCCTGTATAACTAGCTCCTCGTAATTCCCCGCCCCAATAACCCGTCTTAACTAGCCTAATAACCTTTTCGTAATAGCCTGATGTAATAACTAACCACAACATTCTGTGTAAATGATCAGACGTAACAATCAGTTGTTAAACTATCACTGGTGTTTATAGAAGCTCATCTATAATCGTCTCAATATCCTGAATGAACAGCAAGCTGGTATAACAACCTGCAATTATAACTTGCACTTAAAACTTAGGAGAATAGACAGTTGTAATAATTACTCACAGTAATAACCTACAATAATAGCCTGTTGTAATAATATCCCAGAGTTATAACTTATATGTTCAGATTTTTAAACCTCAATTATACATTTTGTTCTTTGTCGCTTTTAATTGTTACTGAAGACAAACTTCTGAGGTGACTTTATGTTTCATCAGTTTATGTCGGTTGTTTAGTTTATTACGTGTTTGGGGAATTTATATTATTATATATTACGTTGATTTAACGTAAAAAGGAAGAGCTTCACGGGATGGGGTCGACCTGAGGACCGTCGTGACCCCAGCGGGTGACCCCTCACACTGATCATGACTCTTCCTGATTAATAAAGTCCTCAACCCGGTAATTTATATTAATAGTTTGAATAAAGAAAAATAACCTTAATAAACAACTGAAGGAAACTTCAGTATTATTCTGCTGTAATAACCCACTCGTTGTGATCTCAGGAAATTAACAACTGTAAATAATAGCATCAAATACCTGCAATAATAACCTGCAGTAGTTACGGGAATCAATAACCGGAAGTAATAAACGGAAGTAATATCCTGCAAATGTTTGACATAATAACTCGACTCAAACCATCTTCAGTAATAACTCATCATAATAACCTGGCGCAATAACGTACAGAAATAGCATCAAAGTTATTTTGCACATAATATCTAATCTCGTAATATTAAATAATATCAGGTAATAAAAACTATAAAACACAAAAACATGTTGTAACACCCTGTATAACAACTTCCTCATAACTCCTCGCCCTAATAACCTGCCTTAATATTCCCCCGTAATAAATTTGTCTTAATAGCCTGGTGTAATAACCAGCCACAATAACCAACTTGTGTAAATGATCAGACTTAACAAACAGTTGTTAAATATTCCCTAGAAACCTGTTATAATATCCCGCCTCACTAATTAACAACAACGTCAATAAACAGCAAGCTTGAATAATAACAACCTGTCCTTATAACCTAACTAAAACATTACAATAATAGACTGTTGTAGTAATAACATGCAGTAATTACCTAGAATAATAGTCTGTTGTAACAATAATCCACAGTATTAACCAACAATTATAGCCTGCTGTAATAATAATAACCCTTGGTAATAGGCTACAATAATAGCCTCTTCTAATAATAACCCTCAATAATAACCTACTTTAAAAGCCAATTATAATAATAACTGGCAATAACAACATTCAATAAGAGCCTGTTGTAATAATAACCCATAGTAATAATCTACAATAATAGCTTGTTTTAATAATATCCCTTAGTAATAATCTTCAAACAATAACCTGGAGAAATAACATACAATAATAGCCTGTTGTAATAATAACTTCAATAATCAGGTACAATAATTGCCTGTTGTAAAAATAACCCTTAGTAATAACGTATAGTATTAGCCAGTTGTAATAATAACCCACAGAAATTTCTCAATAAAATATTGTGTTAAGTATTATTTAAGCGCCAGTTATATCTTTTGTTTTCAGTCGCTTCTGATTGTTATTAAAGTGACCTCAGAAGCCAAACTTCTGAGGTGACTTTATGTTTCATCTGTTGTTCAGGACTTTATTCAACATTTTCGGTTGCTGAGCTTATTATGTGTTTAGAGAATTTATTAAAATGTTGACTAAAGGTAAAAGGAATGTCCTTTTCCTCGGGTCGACCTGAGTACTGTCGTGACCCCAGCGGGTGACCCCAGACACTGACCATGACTCTTCCTAATTATTAAAGCCCTCAAATCAGTATTTTATTGACCAGTATTTTATCGGCCTGAACAACCAAATAATTCACCACAATAGCCAATCGTATTAAACTACCACAAAACCCACAATAATAATCCACCACAATATCCTTCTAAAATAATCCTCCACAATATCCCACGAAAAAATATGACAACAATAACACTCTACGATAATGCACGAGAATAATCCACCAGAATAATCAACTTCGATAACTCTCTATAATAATGCAACACAAAATCTCCCTAAAAAATCCACCACAATAGTCACCGCTATAATCCTACACCTCAACATTACTTTAATATTTATTCATTACAATAAATCTCCAAAAAATCGATCAAAACCACCTTCCATAATAATCAACCACAATAACCCTCCCTAAAATCCCAAGTTTAATCGACCATGATAACATTATATAATAATCCAATACAAGAGCCTACAAAATAATTCACCACAATAATCTGCTACAATAACACTACATAATAATCCACCACAATAATCATCCATAATAATCCACCACAATAATGATCCATAATAATCTACCACAATAACAGTCAATAACGATGCACAACAATAACCCTCCATAATAATCCACAGCAATAATCCACCATAACAATCCACTACAATAATCCTCCATAGTAATCCATCATAATAAACCTCCATAATAATCCCAACAATAACCCACCATAATAATCTTCAACAATAATCCTCAAAAATAATCCACCACAACAACCCTCCATTATATTCTACCATAATAACCCTCCATAATAATCCACCACAACAACCCTCCATAATAATCCATCACAATAACCCCCCATAATATTCTACCACAATAACCCTCCATAATAATCCATCAAAATAACCCACCATAATAATCCACCACAATAACCATCCATAATAATCCACCACAATAACCCACCATAATAATCCACCACAATAACCATCCATAATAATTCACCACAATAACCCACCATAATAATCCACCACAATAACCCACCATAATAATCCACCACAATAACCCACCATAATAATCCACCACAATAACCCACCATAATAATCAACAGTTTACATGGCACACAACCCACTCTACTGACACTGTCACTGGGCCAGGAACTCTTAGTTTGGTAAGAAATGTAAAATATCGAGACGATGGCCACCCAGCTATAGTGGCAGGCCTGGCACCTTACCCAGGCACCCATATACAGCTGGGCCACGCAGCTTGCTATAGTGACAGGCTTGGCACCATACTCAGCGACCATGAACAGCTAATCTACCTGGCTTGCTATAGTGACAGGCTTTGCACCATAGCTATTGCCCATATACAGCTAGTCAACCTAGCTTGCTATAGTGACAAGCCTTGCACAATTACCATTGCCCATATACAGCTACTCTATCGTGTTTTCTATAGTAATAGGCCTGGTATCAAACCATGGCACCCACATACATCTGGGCCACCCGGCTTGCTATAGTGATCGGCCGGCACCATTCAAATTAATGATCTTAGTAAATTAAACACTTTAGCTTTCAGTAATGACGATGCTTTTTCTTCAGAGGCAGCCCAGATTTTAGCTTAATGTTCAGCTGTATTTATTGGAAATCTAAAAACACTAAATTGTTTATATTTCTAATTACTCGACGAAAGATGAATTATGAATCATTACTTGAAATTTGACTTTATATTTCATCTGTTGAGCACACCATTTCAACAGGTGACCACGTGCCTGTTTACACTTTAGCAGTGGAGGATCCCAGAACAGGCAAAGAAAATTATCAGGAATGAGTGCCAGAAAATGTTGAGACAGGACGTGACAGAACACGGTACGTCACCGTGGCTATCTCCTGTTGTGTTAGTTCGTAAACCAGATGGCATTTATCGCTTTTATGTGGACTACCGAAAGGTAAACTAAATAACTAAGGGTGATGTGTATCCTTTACCCCGAATTCAGGAAATAATAGATCAACTTGGAGCTGTCAAGTATTTTTCCACTCTCGATGCCTTTTGGCCTAAAGAGAGCCCCATCATCATTTCAGAAGGCCATCAATTTTATCCTTAGCTCTTAAACTGCGCAACGCGCCTGCAGGCCCACGTCTGGTTTGCGCAATGCACTTCCGGGTATTTTTATTTTTCACGTTTCATTCAAAACTCCCGCGGCTACATGGGGTTCACGTCAGCTTCCTCAGGGCTCTTGTAAACAGATGCCATCTTTAAAAAAAATCGTGGTCCACATTCCCGGGTGTGAGAGCCTCAGTAGTGAATGAGCAACAAAGGCTGGCGCTCGCAGCATGAGCGCACAGCACTGCTGTTCAGAGTGTGACCACAGTATCGCCAAATAATGTCAATATATATATATAACTTGTATTATTTAGCCATGATAGTATTATAGAAGAGCCTGAGTGTAATAATGACTGGGTACAATGTTCAAATATCAGTGATTCAATGTTGTTTACGATGTCCACAGCACCACAGCATTATTTCGTCAATCTAGGAATCTTCAAATGACTTCTTAGGTTCTTTTTCAAAATAAACGTGTGGTCAATTATTCATTTACAGAAATTAGTGACCAGGACTGTGATAATAGCAGGATTGTGGTTATAATTAGCATTGTGCGTAGTGTCATGTTCATAGAAAACGGTACCATCCGTTTGTGTGTGTTGTGGCTGAGATAGCAGAGAGAAGTAAACAAGAGCGCACAGGACGCCCGCCAAACTTAGTAGCTACTAGTAACCGTGTAAACTGTAGGTATTATGGAGGGTTATTGTGGTGGATTTTTATGGTGGGTTATTGTGGTGGATTATTATGGAGGGCTATTGTGGTGGATTATTATGGAGGGTTATTGTGGTGGATTTTTATGGTGAGTTATTGTGGTGGATTATTATGAAAGGATATTGTGGTGGATTATCACGGAGGGTTATTGTGGTGGATTATTATTGAGGGTTATTGTGGTGGATTATTATAGAAGGGTATTGTGGTGGATTATTATTGAGGATTATTGTGGTGGATTATTATAGAGGATTATTGTGGTAAATTATTATTGAGGGTTCTTGTTGTTGATTATTATTGAGGGTTATTGTGGTGGATTATTATGGAGGGTTATTGTGATGGAATATTTTGAAGGGTTATTGTGGTGGATTATTATGTACAGTAATTAGTTGATAATTATTATTGTTTCTGTGGTGGATCATTATGGAGGGTTATTATGGTAGAATATAATAGAGGGTTGTTGTGGTGGATTATTTTGGAGGATTATTGTTGTAGGTTATTATGGTGGATTATTGTTGTGGATTATTATGGAGGATTATTGTTGTGGATTATTACGGAGGATTATTGTGGTGGATTACTGTGGAGGGTTACTGTAGTTGATTGGTATGGTGGGTTATTGTTGTGAATTATTATAGAGGGTTATTGTGGTAGATTATTAGGTAGGCTTATTGTGGTTGATTATTATGGAGGGATATTGTGATGGTTTATTATGGAGGGTTGTTGTAGTGGATTATTATGGAGGGTTATTACGGTAGAATATAATGGAGGGTTGTTGTGGTGGATTATTTTTGAGGATTATTGTTGAAGATTATTATGGTGGGTTATTGTTGTGGATTATTATGGAGAGTTATTGTGGTGGATTATTATGGATCATTATTGTGGTGGATTATTATGGATCATTATTGTGGTGGATTATTATGGATGATTATTGTGGTGGATTATTATGTAGTGTTATTGTAGCAGATTATTGTGGTGAATTATTTTGTAGGCTCTTGTATTGGATTATTATATAATGTTATCATGGTCGATTAAACTTGGGATTTTAGGGAGGGTTATTGTGGTTGATTATTATGGAAGGTGGTTTTGATCGATTTTTTTGAGATTTATTGTAATGAATAAATATTAAAGTAATGTTGAGGTGTAGGATTATAGTGGTGACTATTGTGGTGGATTTTTTAGAGGGATTTTGTGTTGCATTATTATAAAGAGTTATCGAAGTTGATTATTCTGGTGGATTATTCTCGTGCATTATCGTAGAGTGTTATTGTTTTCGATTATTTTCGTGGGATATTGTGGAGGATTATTTTAGAAGGATATTGTGGTGGATTATTATTGTGGGTTTTGTGGTAGTGTAATACGATTGGCTATTGTGGTGAATTATTTGGTTGTTCAGGTCAATAAAATACTGGTCAATAAAATACTGATTTGAGGGCTTTAATAATTAGGAAGAGTCTGATTTCAGACACATTTTGGAGCCAAATTCTGGCTCTCTGCACGTATTCGCAAATTCAAATTACGACTTTTAATACCGAAAATAGGACATTTACTAAGAGCAGCGACCGATCACATTTTGCCCAAACCCCCCCTGCAGTTTTGAAAATATCCTAAACATCCTAAATTAAACGATTGATCCATATTTTGGAGCCAAATTCTGGCTCTCTGCACGTATTCGCAGTTTGAAATTATGATTTTTTTACCCAAAATATGCCAATTACTGAAAGCGGCGATTGGTCACATTTTGCACAAACCCCCCAGCAGTTTTCAAAATATCCCAAACATTCCAAATTCGACTCGTGAGCCATATTTTAGAGAAAAATTCTGGCTCCCTGCACGTATTCGCAGTTTGAATTTACGACTTTTTATTCAGGAAATATGCCAATTACTGAAAGCGGCAATGGATCACATTTTACCCAAACCCCTCTGGAGTTTTCAAAATATACCAAACATCTCAAATTCGACCCTTGAACCATATTTGGGAGCCAAATTCTGTCTCTCTGCACGTATTCACTGTATGAAATTACGAATTTTATGCCGGAAATGTGCAAATTATTGGGAGCAGTGATGGGTCATATTTTGCCCGCCCCCCCCCCCCCCCCGTGCAGTTTTCATAGTTTCAAAAATATTCAATATTCGACGCTTGAACCATGTTTTGGAGCCAAATACTGGCTCTCTGCTTGTATTCGCATTTTGAAATTACGACTTTCTATACCGAAAATATGCCAATAACTGAGAGTTATTGGCATATGGGTTACATTTTGCCCAAACCCTCCCCCCCCCCCCTGCAGTTTTCAAAAAATCCCAAACTTCCCAAACTCGACCATTGAGCCATATTTTGGAACCAAATTTTCTCTCTCGGCACGTATTCGCAGTTTGAAATTACGACTTTTTATTCCGAAAATATGCCAATTAATGACAGCGGCGATAAGTCAGATTTTGCCCAAACCCCCCCTGCAGAATTCAAAATATCCCAAACATCCAAAATTCGACGCTTGAGCCATTTGTAGGAAATAAATTCTGGCTCTCTGCACGTATTCGCACTTTCAAATTACGACTTTTTATACTGAAAATATGCCAATTACTGAGAGCAGTGATGGGTCACATTTTGCCCAATCCCCCTTGCAGTTTTCAAAATATCCAAAACATCCGAAATTCGACCCATGAGCCATATTTTGGAGCCAAATTCTCTCTCTCTGCACGTGTTCGCACTTTCAAATTACGACTTTTTATACAGAAAATATGCCAATTACTATTGGCATAGATGGATCACATTTAGCCCAAACACTCCCTGCAGTTTTCAAAATATCCCAAACTTCCTAATTTCGAAGCTTGAGCCATATTTTGGAGGCAAACTCTGGCTTTCTGCACGTATTCGCCGTTTGAAATTACCACTTTTTATACAGAAAATATGCTAATTACTGAAAGCGGCGATGGATCACATTTTGCCCAAACCCCTCTGGAGTTTTCAAAACATCCCATACATCTCAAATTCGACCCTTGAGCCACATTTTGGTGCCAAATTCTGTCTCTCTGCACGTATTCACTGTTTGAAATTACGATTTTTTTTTACTGAAAATATGCCAATTACTGAGTGCGGTGACTGCCACATTTTGCCAAACCCGCCCTGCAGTTTTCAAAATATCCCAAACACTCCAAATTCGACCTTTGAGCCATATTTTGGAGCCAAATTCTAGCTCTGTGCACGTTTTCGCAGTTAGAAATAACTACTTTTTATACCGAAAATATGCCAATAACTGAGAGTGGCGACGGGTCACATTTTGCCAAACCCTCCCTGCAGATTTGAAAACATCCCAAACATCCCAAATTCGACGCTTGATCCATATTTTGGACCCAAATTCTGGCTCTCTGTACGTATTCGCAGTTTGAAATTACGAACTTTATACCGAAAATATGCCAATTACTGAGAGCAGCGATGGTCTCATTTTGCCCAAACCCACCCTGCAGTTTTGAAAATATCCAAAACATCCCAAATTCGACGCTTGAGCTATATTTTGGAGCCAAATTCTGGCTCTCAGCCCGTATTCGCAGTTTGCAATTAGGAATTTTTTTACCGAAAATATGTCAAATAATGAAAGCATCGAAGGATCACATTTTGCCCCCCCCCCTGCAGTTTTTAAAATATCCCAAACATCCCAAATTCGACGCTTGAGCTATATTTTGAAGCCAAATTCTGGCTCTTTACATGTATTCGCCGTTTGAAATTACGAATTTTATACCGAAAATATGCAATTTCTGAGAACAGCGATGGGTCATATTTTGCCCCCCCCCCCCCCCCGCAGTTTTTAAAATATCCCAAACATCCCAAATTCGACGCTTGAGCCATATTTTGGAGCCAAATTCTGGCTCTCTGTACATATTCGCAGTTTGAAATTACGAGTTTTATACCGAAAACATGTCAATTACTGAGAGCAGCGATAGGTCAAGTTTTGCCCAAAGCCTCCCTGGCAGTTTTCATAATATCCCAATTATCCCAAATTTGAGCCTTGAGCCATATTTTGGAGCCAAATTCCGGCTCTTTGCACGTATTCGCAGATTGAAATTACGACTTTTTATACAGAATATATGTCAATTACTGAAAGCGGCAATGGATCACATTTTGCCCAAACCCCTCTAGAGTTTTCAAAATATCCCAAAAATCTCAAATTCGACCCTTGAACCATATTTTGGAGCCAAATTCTGTCTCTCTGCACGTATTCACTGTATGAAATTACGAATTTTATACCGAAAATATGCCAATTATCGAGAGCAGCGATGGGCCACATTTTACCCCCCACCCCCTGTAGTTTTCATAGTATCAAAAACATCCCAAATTCGACGCATAGCCATATTTTGGAGCCAAATTCTGGCTCTCTGCACATATTCCCAGATTTAAATTACGTATTTTATACCGAATATATGCCAATTACTGGGAGCGGTGATGGGTCACATTTTGCCCAAACCCTCACCTCCTATTTTCAAAATATCCCTAACATCTCAAATTCGACCCTTGAGCCATATTTTGGAGCCAAATTCTGGCTCTCTGCACGTATTCGCAGTTTGAAATTATGATTTTTTTTACCGAAAATAGTCCAATTACTGAAAGCGGCGATTGGTCACATTTTGCACAAACCCCTTCTGCAGTTTCCAAAATATCCCTAACATCCCAAATTCGACCATTGTGCCATATTATGGAACTAAATTCTGGCTATCTGCACGTATTCGTAGTTTGAAATTTCGACTTTTTATTCCGAAAATATGCCAATTAATGACAGCGGCGATAAGTCACATTTTGCCCAAACCCCCCTGCAGTATTCAAAATATCCCAAACATCAAAAATTCGACGCTTGAGCCATTTTTAGGAACCAAATTCTGGCTCTCTGCACGTATTCGCAGTTTGAAATTACGACTTTTTATACCGAAAATATGCCAATTACTGAGAGCAGCGATGGGTCACATTTTGCCCAAACCCCCCTGCAGTTTTCAAAATATCGCAAACATCCCAAATTCGACCCATGAGCCATATTTTGGAGCCAAATTCTGGCTCTCTGCACGTATTCGCAGTTTGGAAAACGACTTTTTATACAGAAAATATGCCAATTACTATAGGCATCGATGGATCACATTTTGCCCAAACACTCCCTGCAGTTTTCAAAATATCCCAGACTTCCTAATTTCGACGCTTGAACCATATTTTGGAGGCAAATTCTGGCTCTCTGCACGTATTCGCCGTTTGAAATTACGACTTTTTATACCGAAAATATTCCAGTTACTGAGAGCGACGATGGGTCAAATTTTGCCCAAACCCCCCCTGCAGTTTTCAAAATATCCCAAAAACCCAAATTCGACCCTTGAGCAACATTTTGGAGCCTAATTCTGTCTCTTTGCACGTATTCGCAGTTTGAAATTACGAATTCTATACCCAATTTATTCCAGTTACTGGGATCGGCGATGGGGCACATTTTGCCCCCCCCCCTCCTGCAGTTTTCAAAATATCACTAACATCCCAAATTCGACACTTGTGCCATATTTTGGAGTCAAATTCTGGCTCTTTTGAAGTATTCGCAGTTTGAAATTACTACTTTTTATGCCGAAAATATGCCAATTACTGAGAGCGACGATGAGTCACAATTTGCCTGATCCCACCCTGCAGTTTCAAAATATCCCAAACACTCTAAATTCGACGCTTGAGCTATATTTTGGAGCCATATTCTGGCTCTGTGAACGTATTCGCAGTTTGAAATTACGCACTTTTTACCGAAAATATGCCAATTACTGAGAGCAGCGATGGGTCTCATTTTGCCCAAACCCACCCTGCAGTTTTGAAAATATCCGAAACTTCACAAATTCAACGCTAGAGCTATATTTTGGAACCAAATTCTGGCTCTTTACACGTAATCGCCGATTGAAATTACGAATTTTATACCGAAAATATGCAAATTTCTGAGAGCAGTGATGGGTCACATTTTGCCCTCCCCCACCCCCTGCAGTTTTCATTGTATCCCAAACATCCCAAATACGACGCTTGAGCCATATTTTGGAGCCAAATTCTGGCTCTCTGTACATATTCGCAGTTTGAAATTACGAATTTTATACCGAAAACATGTCAATTACCGAGAGCAGCGATGGGTCAAGTTTTGCCCAAAGCCTCCCCGGCAGTTTTCAAAATATCCCAATTATCCCTAATTTGAGCCTTGAGCCATATTTTGGAGCCAAATTTTAGCTCTTTGCACGTATTCGCAGATTGAAATTACGACTTTTTATACATAAAATATGCCAATTACTGAAAGCAGCAAAGGATCACATTTTGCCCAAACCCCTCTGGAGTTTTCAAAATATCCCAAAAATCTCAAATTCGACCCTTGAGCGATATTTTGGAGCCAAATTCTGTCTCTCTGCACGAATTCACTGTATGAAATTACGACTTTTTATACCGAAAATATGCCAATAACTGAGAGTGGCGATGGGTTACATTTTACCCCCCCCCCCTACAGTTTTCAAAATATCCCAAACATCCCAAATTTGACTCTTGAGCCATATTTTGGAACCGAATTCTCGCTCTCGGCACGTATTCGCAGTTTGAAATTACGACTTTTTATTCCGAAAATATGCAAATTAATGACAGCGGCGATAAGTCACATTTAGCCCAAACAAACTGCAGTTTTCAAAACATCCCAAACATTCCAAATTCGACCCATGAGCCATATTTTGGAGCCAAATTCTGGCTCTTTGCACGTACTCGCAGTTTGGAATTACGATTTTTTATACAGAAAATATGTCAATTACAATAGGCATCGATGGATCACATTTTGCCCAAACACTCCCTGCAGGTTTTAAAATATGTCAAACATCCCAAATTCGACGCTTGACCCATATTTAGGAGCCAAATTCTGGCTCTTTACACGTATTCGCCGTTTGAAATTACGAGTTTTATACCGAAAATATGCTAATTTCTGAGAGCAGAATGCGTCACATTTTGCCCCCCCTCCTTGTAGTTTTCACAGTATCCTAAACATCCCAAAATCGACGATTGAGCCATATTTTGAAGCCCAATTCTAGTTCTCTGTACATATTCGCAGTTTGAAATTTCGACTTTTTATACCGAAAACATGTCAATTACTGAGAGCAGCGATAGGTCAATTTTTGCCCAAAGCCTCCCCGGCAGTTTTCAAAATATCCCAATTATCCTACATTCGAGTCTTGAGCCATATTTTGGAGTCAAATTCTGGCTCTTTGCACGTATTCGAAGTTTGAAATTACAACTTTTTATACAGAAAATATGCCAATTACTGAGATCGGCTATGGGTCACAGTTTCCGTAATCCCAACCTGCAGTTTTGAAAATATCCCAAATATTCCAAATTCAACGCTTGAGCCATATTTTGGAGCCAAATTCTGGCTCTCTGCACGTATTCACAGTTTGAAATTACGACTTTTTATACCGAAAATATGGCAATTACTGAGAGCAGCGATGGGTCACATTTTGCCCAAACCCCCTTGCAGATTTCAAAATATATCAAACATTCCAAATTCCACCCTTGAGCCATATTTTGGAGCGAAATTCTGGCTCTCTGCACGAATTCGCTGCTTGAAATTACGTCTTTTTATACAGAAAATATGACAAATTCTGAGAACGGCGATGGGTCACATTTTGCCCAAACTTCCCCTTCAGATTTCAAAATATCCCAAACATCCCAAATTCTGCAGTTTTGAAAATATCCGAAACACCCCAAATTCGACGCTTGAGCTATATTTTGGAACAAAATTCTGGCTCTCAGCACGAATACGAAGTTTGAAATTACGACTTTTTATACCGAACATATGCCAAATACTGATGCGGCGATGGGTCACTTTTTGTCCAAACCCTCCCTGCAGTTTTCAAAATATCCCAAACATCATAAGTTCGACGCTTAAGCCATATTTTGGAGCCAAACTCTGGCTCTCTACACGTATTCGCCGTTTGAAATTACGAATTTTTATACCGAAAATATGCAAATTTTTGAGAGCAGCGATGGGTCACATTTTGCCCCCCCCCCCTGCAGTTTTCATAGTATCCCACCCATCCCAAATTCGTCGCTTGAGCAGTATTTTGGAGCCAAATTCTGGCTCTCTGCACGTATTCGCAGTTTGAAATTACGAATTTTATATCGAAAATATGCTAATTATTGAGAGCAGCGATGGGTCACATTTTGCCAAACCCATCCTGCAGTTTTGAAAATATCCCAAACATCCCAAATTTGACGCTTGATCCATATTTTGGACCCAAATTCTGGCTCTCTGTACGTATTCGCAGTTTGAAATTTCGACTTTTTATACCGAAAACGTCAATTACTGCGAGTAGCGATGGGTCAATTTTAGCCCAAACCCTCCTTGGCAGTTTTCAAAATATCCCAAACACCCCAAATTCGAGCCTTGAGCCATATTTTGGAGCCAAATTCTGGCTCTCTGCACGTATTTGCAGATTTATATTACGACTTTTTATACAGAAAATATGCCAATTTCTAAGAGCGGCGATGGATCACATTTTACCCAAACCCCTCTGGAGATTCCAAAATATCCCAAATATCTCAAATTCGACCCTTGAGCCATATTTCCGAGCCAAATTCCGTCTCCCTGCACGTATTCACTGTTTGAAATTACGAATTATATACCGAAAATATGCCAATTATTGAGAGCAGCGATGGGTCATATTTTGCCCCCCCCCCCCCCCCCCCCGCAGTTTTCATTGTATCAAAAACATCCCAAATTCGACGCTTGAGCCAAATTTTGGAGCCAAATTCTGGCTCTCCGCACGTATTCGCAGTTTGAAATTACGAATTTTATACCGAATATGTGCCAATTTCTGGGAGCGGTGATGGGTCACATTTTGCCCAAACCCTCCTGCAGTTTTCCAAATATCCCAAACATCTCAAATTCGGATCTTGAGCAATATTTTGGAGCCAAATTCAGGCTCTCTGCACGTATTCGCTGATTGAAATTTCGACTTTTTATACAGAAAATATGCCAATTACTAAAAGCGGCGATGGTTCACATTTTGCCAAAACCATTTTGGAGTTTTCAAAATATCCCAAACATCTCAAATTCGACCCTTGAGAAACATGTTGGTGCCAAATTCTGTCTCTCTGCACGTATTCACTGTTTGAAATTACGATTTTTTTTTACCGAAAATATGCCAATTACTGAGAGCGGTGATGGTCACATTTTGCCAAAACCTACCCTGCAGTTTTCAAAATATCCCCCAACACTCCAAATTCAACGTTTGAGCCATATTTTGGAGCCAAATTCTAGCTCTGTGCACGTTTTCGCAATTTGAAATTACGACTTTTTATACCGAAATTATGCCAATAACTGAGAGTGGCGACGGGTCACATTTTGCCAAACCCTCCATGCAGTTTTGAAAATATCCCAAACAACCCAAATTCGACGCTTGATCCATATTTTGGACCCAAATTCTGGCTCTCTGTACGTATTCGCAGTTTGAAATTTCGACTTTTTATACCTAAAACATGTCAATTAGTGCGAGTTGCGATGGGTCAATTTTAGCCCAAACCCTCCCTGGAAGTTTTCAAAATATCCCAAACACCCCAAATTCGAGCCTTGAGCCATATTTTGGAGCCAAATTCAGGCTCTCTGCACGTATTTGCAGATTTAAATTACGACTTTTTATACAGAAAATATGCCAATTTCTGAGAGCGGCAATGGATCACATTTTACCCAAACCCCTCTGGAGTTTCCAAAATATCCCAAACATCTCAAATTTGACCCTTGAGCCATATTTTGGAGCCAAATTCCGTCTCTCTCTGCACGTATTCACTGTTTGAATTTACGAATTTTATACCGAAAATATGCCAATTATTGAGAGCAGCGATGGGTCATATTTTGCCCCCGCCTCCCCCTGCAGTTTTCAAAGTATCAAAAACATCTCAAATCCGACGCTTGAGCCATATTTTGGAGCCAAATTCTGGCTCTCAGCACGTATTCGCTGTTTAAAATTACGAATTTTATACCGAAAATATTCCAATTTCTGGGAGCAGTCATGGGTCACATGTTGCCCAAACTCCCCTGCAGTTTTCAAAATATCCCAAACATCTCAAATTCGACCCTTGAGCCACATTTTGGTGCTAAATTCTGTCTCTCTGAACGTATTCACTGTTTGAAATTACGATTTTTTTTTACCGAAAATATGCCAATAACTGAGAGTGGCGATGGGTTACATTTGCCCACCCCCCCCCTGCAGTTTTCAAAATATCTCAAACATCCCAAACTCGACCCTTGAGCCATATTTTGGAACCAAATTCTCGCTCTCGGCATGTATTCGCAGTTTGAAATTACGAGTTTTTATACCGAAAACAATCCAGTTACTGAAAGCGGCGTTGGATCACATTTTGCCCAAACCTCAAAGGATCACATTTTGCCCAAACCCCTCCTGCAGTTTTTAAAATATCCCAAACATCCCAAATTCGAAGCTTGAGATATATTTTGGATCCAAATTCTGGCTCTTTACATGTATTCGCCGTTTGAAATTACGAATTTTATACCGAAAATATGCAAATTTCTGAGAGCAGCGATGGGTCACATTTTGCCCCCCTCCCCCCCTGCAGTTTTGATAGTATCCCAAACAACCCAAATTCGACACTTGTGCCATATTTTGGAGGCAAATTCTGGCTCTCTGTACATATTTGCAGTTTGAAATACCGAATTTTATACCGAAAACATGTCAATTACTGAGAGCAGCGATCGGTCAATTTTTGCCCAAAGCCTCCCCGGCAGTTTTCAAAATATCCCAATTATCCCAAATTTGAGCCTTGAGTCATATTTTGGAGCCAAATTCTGTCTATTTGCACGTATTCGCTGTTTGAAATTTCGAATTTTTACACCGAAAATATTCCAATTACTGAGACCAGCGATGGGTCACATTTGCCCAAAACCCCCCCTGCAGTTTTCAAAATATCCCAAACATTCCAAATTCGACCCTTGAGCCATATTTTGGAGCCAAATTCTGGCTCTCTGCATGTATTCGCAGTTTGAAATTACGACTTTATACACCGAAAATATGCCAATTAATGAGCGGCGATGGATCACATTTTTCCCAAACCCCTCTGAAGTTTTCAAAATAATCCCAACATCCCAAATTAGACCCTTGAGCTATATTTTGGAGCCAAATTCTGGCTTTCTGCACGTATTCGCAGTTTGAAATTACGACGTTTTATACCGAAAATATGCCAATTACTGAGAGCAGCGATGGGTCACATTTTGCCCAAACCCCCCCTGCAGTTTTCAAAATATCCCAAACATCCCAAGTTCGACCCTTGAGCCAAATTCTGCCTTTCTGCACGTATTTGCAGTTTAAAATTACGAAATTTAAAATTTAAAATTTAAAATTTAAAATTTAAAATTATTGCCTGAGCAATATTTTGGAGCCAAATTCTCGCTCTCTGCATGTATTCGCTGTTTGAAATATCGACTATTTATACCGAAAATATGCAAATTTCTGTGAGCACCGATGGATCACATTTTGCCCAAACCCCCCCTGCAGTTTTCAAAATATTCCAAACATCCCAAATTCGATGATTGAGCCATATTTTGGAGCCAAATTCTCTCTCTCTGTACATATTCGCAGTTTAAAATTACGAATTTTATACCGAAAATATGTCAATTACTGAGAGCTGCGATGGGTCAATTTTTGCCCAAAGCCTCCCTGGCAGTTTTCAAAATATCGCAATTATCCCAAATTCGAGCCTTGAGCCATATTTTGGAAAAAATAGTAAATAGAAAATTTTGGAATTTTTTTTGCTGTTTTTCCACGTTTTTGTGAATATTCATTTTATTGTTATTAATTCATTAAATATAGGATAAAAATGATACAAACACATAAATGATTAGATAATAACCTTAAATACTTCATTTTCAATCATCTATTTGTTTCTCGTTGAAATACTGAGTAAGATATTGTAAAGGGGAAAAGTTCGGTTTTTATTGCATATATCGACGATTCAGCCGGAATAGAGCAGTTTTACGTGTACATCTTCCATCGGTAATATAAACGAAAAATCAGTAATATTTTAGTTAATTCTAATGAAAACACATTGATTTTTATCATTTGTATTGGAAACAACATTGTCATATGTCTTTTCTTGGATCTCAATAATATGTAACCTCGCTTTATGATTCGAAGTTAAAATCCTCAAATTTGGTATAATAGTGACTTTTTTCACGTTTTTCATGTAGTTTAATTTTACATAAATATATTCATTTTTACCAATATTTCGATACTATTTCATGTAGTATCACGATATGTGATTTGGCCTTCAAATCTCAGAATTTCGCATAATATTGCATTTTAAGCAAGTTTTCTTGCATTTTGTTCGTACTAAAAATCATCGAATTTAGTAATATTTTGACTTTTATCATCTCTCTTTTCCTTTATGTGATGTAAACAAAATATCACCGAATTAGGCAATATTTTGCGGTTTTTCTACGTTTTTGTAAATTTTCAGTTTATTGTTATTAATTCATTAATTATACGATAAAAATGATGCAAACACATAATTGATTATAAATTAACCTTAAATACTTCATTTTCAATCAACTATTTGTTTCTCGTTAAAATACTGAGAAACATATTGAAAAGGGGAGAAGTTCGGTTTTTTATTGCATATATCGACGTTTCCGCCGGAATTGAGCGGTTTTACGTGTACATCTTCCATCGGTAATATAAACGAAAAATCAGGAACATTTTAGTTAATTCTAATGAAAACACATTGATTTTTTTTATTTGTATTGGAAACAACATTGTCATATGTCTTTTCTTGGATCTAAATAATACGAAACCACGCTTTATGATTCGAAGTTAAAATCTTCAAATTTGGTATAATAGTGACTTTTTCACATTTTTCATGTAGTTTGATATTACGTAAATAAATTCATTTTTACCAATATTTCGATACTATTTCATGTCGTATCACGATATGTGATTTGGCCTTCAAATCTCAGAATTTCGCATAATATTGCATTTTAAGGAAGTTTTCTTGCATTTTGTTTCGTACTAAAAATCATCGAATTTAGTAATATTTTGACGTTTATCATCCCCCTCTTCCTTTATGTGATATAAACAAAGTATCATCGAATTAGGCAATATTTTGCTGTTTTTCCACGTTTTTGTGAATTTTCAGTTTATTGTTATCAATTCATTAAATATACGAAAAAAATGATGCAAACACATAATTGATTAGAAATTAACCTTAAATACTTCATTTTCAATCAACTATTTGTTTCTCGTTAAAATACTGAGTAAGATATTGAAGTGGGGAGAAGTTCGGTTTTTATTGCATATATCGTCGTTTCAGCCGGAATAGAGCGGTTTTACGTGTACATCTTCCATCGGTAATGTACATAATATAGTACCACGATATGTGATTTATATATATGTGTATACACATATATATGTGTAGTACCACATATCGTGGTACTACATGAAATAGTATCGAAATATTGGTAAAAATGAATATATTTACGTAATATCAAACTACATGAAAAACGTGAAAAAAGTCAATATTATTCCAAATTTGAGGATTTTAACTTTGAATCATAAAGCGAGGTTTCGTATTATTTACGTATTTATTATTTACAGTACTCCTCTGCTATCACCTCTATATCTGTTAGTCTTTCATCTAGGGTAACCCCTTCCAACAATGGGAGCTGCTCAGGCTCGGTAGTGAACACTCCATGGAAACTGGCATTCAGTGCCTAGCACATTTTCTTGTCACTTTCAGTATATGCCCCCTCTGTCTTCCTTAGTCTTGTCACTTGGTCGTTCAGCGACATTTTTCTTCTTATATGACTGTGTAGTAACTTAGGTTGTTTTTTCGCTTTGATTGCAATATCGTTCTCATAGTCCTTTTCCGATGTTCGTCTTATGTTAATGTAATCGTTCCTAGCTCTGTTGTATCTCATCCTGTTGTCCTCTGTCCTTTGTCTTCTGTACTTCCTCCACTCCCGCCTGCTTGCCATTTTTGCTTCCTGACACTGTCTATTAAACCATGGGTTATTATATTCCTTCTTGTTTTTTTCTCTTAACTGTTGGTATAAATCTCTCATTGGCCTCCTGGCATTTCTGTATGACTAGGTCCATCGTATCTTGGACTGTTTTTCCTCTAATTTCTTCATCCAGATAGTCCGTTATCCTCTTATAGTCCCTCTTATTAGATAGTCCCTTATCCTTATCCTCTTAGCCCCTTATCCTCTTATCCTCGTAGAATAATTAGGCTACGAATGGTTGCACACCTGGAGAAAATGAGGGGTTTGGGCAAAATGTGATACGTCGCAGCTCTCAGTAAACGGCATATTTTCGGTATTAAAAGTCGTAATTTTAATTTGCGAATACGTGCAGAGAGCCAGAATTTGGCTCAAAATATGGCTCAAGCATTGAGATTGGGATGTTTGGGATATTCTGAGAGCTGCAGGGGGGGTTTGGGCAAAATGTGACCCATCGTCGCTCTCAGTAATTGGCATATTTTCGGTTTAAAAATTCAAAATTTCAAACTGCGAATACGTGCAGAGAGCCAGAATTTGACTCCATAATATAGCTCAAGAGTCGAACTTAGGATGTTTGGGATATTTTGAAAACTGCAAGGGGGTTTTAGAAAAATGTGAACCCATCGCAGCTCTCAGTAATTTACATATTTTCGGTATACAAAGTCGTAATTTCAAACTACGAGTACGTGCAGAGAGCCAGAATTTGGCTCCAAAATATGGCTCAAGCACCGAATTTGGGATGTTTATCATGTTTTAAAAACTGCAGGGGAGGATTTTGGCAAAATGTAACCCATTGCTACTCTCAGTTATTGTCATATTTTCGGTATAAAAAGTCGTAATTTCAAACTGCGAATACGAGCACAGAGCCAGAATTTGGCTCCAAAATATGGCTCAAACGTCGAATTTCGAGTGTTTGGGATATTTTGAAAACTGCAGGGTGGGTTTGGACAAAATGTGACCATCACCGCTCTCAGTAATTGGCATATTGTCGGTAAAAAAAATCGTAATTTCAAACAGCGAATACGTGAATAGAGTCAGAATTAGGCTCCAAAATATGGCTCAAGCGTCAAAATTAGGAAGTTTGGGATATTTTGAAAACTGCCGGGGGGGGGGGGTTGTGCAAAATATGACCTATCGCTGCTCCCAGTAATTGGCATATATTCGGTATAAAAAATCGTAATTTTAAACTGCGAATACGTGCAGAGAGCGAGAATTTGGATGCAAAATGTTGCTCAAGCGTCGAATTTGGGATGTTTGCGATATTTTGAAAAGTGCATAGAGGGTTTGGGCAAAATGTGACCCATCGCTGCACTAAGTAATTGGATTATTTTGGTATAAAAATTCGTAATTTCAAACTGGGAATAAGTGCAGAGACCAAGAGCTTGGCTCCAAAATATGGCTCAAGGGTCGAATTTGGGATGTTTGGGATATTTTGAAAACTGCAAAATGTGACCCATCGCCTCTCTCAGTAATTAGCATATTTTCGGTATAAAAAGTGATAATTTCAAACTGCGAATAAGTGCAGAGGAACGGATTTTGGCTCAATAATTGGCATATTTTTGGTAAAAAAAGTAGTAATTTCAAACTGCGAATACTTCAAAAGAGCCAGAATTTGGCTCCAAAATATGGCACAAGTGTCGAATTTGGGATGTTTGTGATATTTTTAAATTTTGTTTAAAATTTCGTAAAATAAAATAATATTTAAAATTTCATCCCCCCTAACTTAACCTAACCAAATCTAAGAAATAATTTGGTTATTCATTTAGTCTCGACGAAAAATGAAGGAAAAAGAACTCACTGTTTACGTGCCAATAATCCAACTGTGACCTCAACAACACCTTTTGAAACGAACATTTCTGTTTGAAATTCCCTTTTAATTTATGAATGAATTTATGAATCCCATAAATTTAGGTACTATATTGCAAAATAATCTAATACCGAAAACATTCCAGTTACTGAAAGCGGCGATGGATCACATTTTGTCCAAACCCTCCCTGCAGTTTTGAAAACATCCAAAACATCGCAAACACGACGCTTGAGCCAAATTTGCAGCCAAATTCTGGCTCTCTGCACGAATTCGCAGTTTGTAATTACGAATTTTATACCGAAAATATGCAAATTTCTGAGAGCAGCGATGGGACACATTTTGCCCCCCCCTCCCCCTACAGTTTTCATAGTATCCCAAACATCCCAAATTCGACGCTTGAGCCATATTTTGGAGCCAAATTCTGGCTCTCTGCGCGTATTCGCAGTTTGAAATTACGACTTTTTATACCGAAAATATGGTAACTACTGTGACCGGGGAGGGGTCACATTTTGCCCAGACCGCCGCCCCCCCCCCCCCCTGCAGATTTCTAAATATCCCAAACATCCCAAATTCGACACTTGAGCCAAAATTTGGAGCCAAATTCTGGCTCTGCAGGTATTCGCAGTTTTAAATTACTAATTTTATACCGAAAATATGCCAATTACTGATATCGGCTATGGGTCACAGTTTCCGCAATCCCACCCTGCAGTTTTGAAAATATCCCAAATATCCCAAATTCGATGCTTGAGCCACATTTTGGAGCCAAATTCTGGCAATATGCACGTATTCGTAGTTTGAAATTACGACTTTTTATACCGAAAATATGGCAATTACTGAGAGCAGCGATGGGTCACATTTTGCCCAAACCCCCTTCCAGATTTCAAAATATATCAAACATTTCAAACTCCACCCTTGAGCCATATTTTGGAGCGAAATTCTGGCTCTCTGCACGAATTCGCTGCTTGAAATTACGACTTTTTATACCGAAAATATGCCAAATTCTGAGAACGGCGATGGGTCACATTTTGCCCAAACCCTCCCTGCAGGTTTCAAAATATCCCAAACATCCCAAATTCGACACTTGAGCCATATTTTGAAACCAAATTCTGGGTCTCTGCACTTATTCGCAGTTTGAAATTCTGACTATTTATACCGAAAATATGCCAATTACTGAAAACAGCGAAGGATCACATTTTGCCGAAACCCTCCCTGCAGTTTTCAAAATATCCCAAATATCCCAAGTTCGACGCTTGAGTCATATTTTGGAGCCAAATTCTGGCTCTCTACACGTATTCACCGTTTGAAATTACGACTTTTTATACCGAAAATATGCAAATTTTTGAGATCAGCGATGGGTCACATTTTGCCCTCCACCCCCTGCAGTTTTCATAGAATCCCAACCATCCCAAATTTGACGCTTGAGCCATATTTTGGAGCCAAATTCTGGCTCTCTGTAAATATTCGCAGTTTGAAATTTCGCCAATTACTGAGAGTAGCGATGGGTCAATTTTTGCCCAAACCCTCCCCGGCAGTTTTCAAAATATCCCAAATACCCCAAATTCGAGCCTTGAGCCTTATTTTGGAGCCAAATTCTGGCTCTCTGCACGTATTCGCAGATTGAAATTACGACTTTTTATTCAGAAAATATGCCAATTACTGAGAGCGGCGATGGATCACATTTTACCCAAACCCCCCTGCAGTAATCAAAATATCCCAAACATCCAAAATTCGACGCTTGAGCCATTTTTAGGAACCAAATTCTGGCTCTCTGCACGTTATCGCAGTTTGAAATTACGACTTTTTATACCGAAAATATGCCAATTACTGAGAGCAGCGATGGGTCACATTTTGCCAAAACCCCCCTGCAGTTTTCAAAACATCCCAAACATCGCAAACACGACGCTTGAGCCAAAATTTGGACCCAAATTCGGGCTCTCTGCACGTATTCGCAGTTTAAAATTACTAAATTGATATCGAGAATATGCCAATTACTGAGAGCAGTGATGGGTCACAGTTTCCGCAAACCCACCCTGCAGTTTTGAAAATATCCCAAACATCCCATATTCCAAGCTTGAGTCACATTTTCGAGTCACATTCTCGCTCTCTGCACGTATTCGCAGTTTGAAATTACGACTTTTTATTCCGAAAATATGGCAACTACTATGAGCGGCGATGGGTCACATTTGGCCCAGACCCCCCTGCAGATTTCAAAATATCCCAAACATCCCAAGTTCGACCCTTGAGCCATATTTTGGAGGCAAATTCTGGCTCTCTGCACGAATTCGCAGTTTGTAATCACGAATTTTATTCCGAAAATATGCAAATTTCTGAGAGTCAGAAGTCAGTCAGATGGGTCAGATTTTGCCCCCCTCCACTTCAGTTTTTCGTAGTATCCCAAATATCCCAAATTGGGCGCTTGAGCCATATTTTGGAGCCAAATTCTGGCTCTCTGCACGAATTCGCAGTTGGAAATTACGACTTTTTATACCGAAAATATGGCAAGTACTGTGAGCGGGGATGGGTCACATTTTGCCCAAACCCCCCCTGCAGATTTCAAAATATCCCAAACATCCCAAATTCGACCCTTGAACCATATTTTTGAGCCAAATTCTGGTTCTCTGCACGAATTCGCAGTTTGAAATTACGAACTTTTATACAGAAAATATGCCAATTACTGAAAGCAGAGTAGAATCACATTTTGCCCAAACCCTTCCTGTAGTTTTTAAAATATTCGAAACATTCAAAATTCGAAGCTTGACCCATATTTTGGAGCCAAATTCTGGCTCTCTGCACGAATTCGCTGTTTGAAATTACGAGTTTTTATACCGAAAATATGCCAATTACTGAGAACAGCGATGAGTCACATTTTGCTTATACCCGCCCGGCAGTTTTCAAAATATCCCAAACACTCCAAATTCGACGCTTGAGCTATATTTTGGAGCCAAATTCTGGTTCTGTGCTCGTATTCGCAGTTTGAAATTACGTACTTTATACCGAAAAAATGCCACTTACTGAGAGCAGCGATGGATTACATTTTGCCTAAACCCACCCTGCAGTTTTTTAAATATCCCAAACATCCCAAATTCAGCGCTTGAGTCATATTTTGGAGCCAAATTCTGGCTCTCTGCTCGTATTCGCAGTATGAAATTACTTTTTATGTCGAAAATATGCCAGTTACTGAAAGCGGCGATGGAACACATTTTGCCCAAACCCTCCCTGCAGTTTTCAAAACATCGCAAACATTCCAAATTCTAAGCTTAAGCCAAAATTTGGAGCCAAATTCTGGCTCTCTGCACGTATTCGCAGTTTGAAATTACTAATTTTATACCGAAAATATGCCAATTACTGAGATCGGTTATGGGTCACAGTTTCCGCAATCCCAACCTGCAGTTTGAAAATATCCCAAATATCCCAAATTCGAAGCTTGAGCCACATTTTGGAGCCAAATTCTGGCTCTCTGCACGTATTCGCAGTTTGAAATTACGACTTTTTATACCGAAAATATGGCAATTACTGAGAGCAGCGATGGGTCACTTTTTGACCAAACCACCTTGCTGATTTCAAAATATATGAAACTTTCCAAATTCCACACTTGAGCCATATTTTGGAGCGAAATTCTGGCTCTCTGCACGAATTCGCTACTTGAAATTACGACTTTTTATACCGAAAATATGCCAAATTCTGAGAACGGCGATTGGTCACATTTTGCCCAAACCTCCCCTTCAGTTTTCAAAATATCCCAAACATCCTAAGTTCTGCAGTTTTGAAAATATCCGAAACACACCAAATTCGACGCTTGAGCTATATTTTGGAACCAAATTCTGGCTCTCAGCACGAATTTGCAGTTTGAAATTACGACTTTTTATACCGAACATATGCCAAATACTGATGCGGCGATGGGTCTTATTTTGCCCAAACCCTCCCTGCAGGTTTCAAAATATCCCAAACATCCCAAGTTCGACGCTTGAGCTATATTTTGGAGCCGAATTCTGGCCCTTTACACGTATTCGCTCTTTGAAATTACGACTTTTTATGCTGAAAATATGCAAATTTTTGAGAGCAGCAATGGGTCACATTTTGCCCCCCCCCCCCATGCAGTTTTCATAGTATCCCAACCATCCCAATTTCGATGCTTGAGCCATATTTTGGAGCCAATTTCTGGCTCTCTGCACGTATTCGTAGTCTGAAATTACGAATTTTATATCGAAAATATGCAAGTTATTGAGAGCAGCGATGGGTCACATTTTGCCAAACCCATCCTGCAGTTTTGAAAATATCCCAAACATCCCAAATTCGACGCTTGATCCATATTTTGGACCCAAATTCTGTTTTATGTACATATTCGCAGTTTGAAATTACGACTTTTTATACAGAAAACCTTTCAATTACTGAGAGTAGCGATGTGTCAATTTTTGCCTAAGCCCTCCTCGGCAGTTTTCAAAATATCCTAAACACCCCAAATTCGAACCTTGAGCCATATTTTGGAGCCAAATTCTGGCTCTCTGCACGTATTTGCAGATTGAAATTACGACCTTTTATACAGAAAATATGCCAATTACTGAGAGCGGCGATGGATCACATTTTACCCAAACCCCTCTGAAGTTTTCAAAATATCCCAAACATCTCAAATTCGACCCTTGAGCCATATTTTGGAGTCAAATTCTGTGTCTCTGCACGTATTCACTGTATGAAATTCCGACTTTTTATACCGAAAATAGGCCAATATCTGAGAGTGGCGATGGGTTACATTTTGCTAAAAACCCCCCCCCTGCAGTTTTCAAAATATCCCAAACATCCCAAATTCGACCCTTGAGCAATATTTTAGAACCGAATTCTCGCTCTCAGCACGTATTCGCAGTTTGAAATTACGACTTTTTATTCCGAAAATAAGCCAATTGATGACAGCGGCGAGAAGTCACATTTTGGCCAAAACCCCCCTGCAGTATTCAAAATATCCCAAACATCCCAAAATCGACGCTTGAGCCATTTTTAGGAACCAAATTCTGGCTCTCTGCACGTATTCGCAGTTTGAAATTACGAATTTTTATACCGAAAATATGCCAATTACTGAGAGCAGCGATGGGTCACATTTTGCCCAAACCCCCCTGCACTTTTCAAAACATCCCAAACATCGCAAACACGACGCTTGAGCCAAAATTTGGAGCCAAATTCTGGCTCTCCGCACGTATTCGAAGTTTAAAATTACTAAATTTATATCGAAAATATGCCAAATACTGAGAGCAGTGATGGGTCACAGTTTCCGCAAACCCACCATGCAGTTTTGAAAATATCATAAACATCCCAGATTCCACGCTTGAGTCACATTTTGGAGTCAAATTCTCGCTCTCTGCACGTATTCGCAGTTTGAAATTACGACTTTTTATACCGAAAATATGGCAACTACTATGAGCGGCGATGGGTCACATTTTGCCCAGACCCCCCTGCAGATTTCAAAATATCCCAAACATCCCAAGTTCGACCCTTGAGCCATATTTTGGAGGCAAATTCTGGCTCTCTGCACGAATTCGCAGTTTGTAATTACGAATTTTATACCGAAAATATGCAAATTTCTGAGAGCATTGATGGGTCACATTTTGCCCCCCCCCCTGCAGATTTCAATATATCCCAAACATCCAAAATTCGACCCTTGAACCAAATTTTTGAGCCAAATTCTGGTTCTCTGCACGAATTCGCAGTTTGAAGTTACGAACTTTTATGCAGAAAATATGCCAATTACTGAAAGCAGAGTTGGATCACATTTTGCCCAAACCCTCTCTGCAGTTTTTAAAATATCCCAAACATCCCAAATTCAGCGCTTGAGCCGTATTTTGGAGCCATATTCTGGCTCTCGGCACGTATTCGCAATATGAAATTACGAATTTTTATGCCGAAAATATGCCAGTTACTGAAAGCGGCGATGGAACACATTTTGCCCAAACTCTCCCGCAGTTTTCAAAACATCGCAAACATCCCAAATTCGACGCTTGAGCCAAAATTTGGAGCCAAATTCTGGCTCTCTGCACGTATTCGCAGTTTGAAATTACTAATTTTATACCGAAAATATGCCAATTACTGAGATCGGCTATGGGTCACAGTTTCCGCAATCCCAAACTGCAGTTTTGAAAATATCCCAAATATCCCAAATTCGACGCTTGAGCCACATTTTGGAGGCAAATTCTAGCTCTCTACACGTATTCGCTCTTTGAAATTACGACTTTATATACTGAAAATATGCAAATTTTTGAGAGCAGCGATGGGTCACATTTTACCCCCCCCCCCCCTGCAGTTTGCATAGTATCCCAACCATACCAATTTCGACGCTTGAGCCATATTTTGGAGCCAAATTCTGGTTCTGCACGTATTCGCAGTTTGAAATTACGAATTTTATACCAAAAATATGCTAATTATTGAGAGCAGCGATGAGTCACATTTTGCCAAACCCATCCTGCAGTTTTGAAAATATCCCAAACATCCCAAATTCGACGCTTGATCCATATTTTGGACACGAATTCTGGCTCTCTGTACGTATTCGCAGTTTGAAATTACGACTTTTAATACCGAAAACATGTCAATTACTTGGAGTAGAGATGGGTAAATTTTTGCCCAAACCCTCCTCGGCAGTTTTCAAAATATCCCAAACACCCCAAATTCGAGCCTTAAGCCATATTTTAGAGCCAAATTCTGGCTCTCGGCACGTATTTGCAGATTTAAATTACGACTTTTTATACCGAAAATATGCCAATTACTGAGAGCGGCGATGGATCACATTTTACCCAAACCCCTCTGGAGTTTCCAAAATATCCCAAACATCACAAATTCGACCCTTAAGCTATATTTTGGAGCCAAATTCTGTGTCTCGGCACATATTCACTGTATGAAATTTCGAATTTTTATACCGAAAATATGCCAATAACTGAGAGTTGCGATGGGTTACATTTTGCCCAAACCCCCCTTGCAGTTTTCAAAATAACCCACACATCCCAAATTCGACCATTGAGCCATATTTTGGAACTAAATTCTTGTCACATTTTGCCCAAACCCCCCAGCAGTTTTCAAAACATCCCAAACATCGCAAACACGACGCTTGAGCCAAAATTTGGACCCAAATTCTGGCTCTCTGCACGTATTCGCAGTTAAAAAATTACTAAATTGATATCGAGAATATGCCAATTACTGAGAGCAGTGATGGGTCACAGTTTCCGCAAACCCACCCTGCAGTTTTGAAAATATCCCAAACATCCCAAATTCCACGCTTGAGCCACATTTTGGAGTCAAATTCTCTCTCTCTGCACGTATTCGCAGTTTGAAATTACGACTTTTTATACCGAAAATATTGCAACTACTCGGAGCGGCGATGGGTCACATTTTGCACAGACAACACTGCAGATTTCAAAATATCCCAAACATCCCAAGTTCGACCCTTGAGCCATATTTTGGAGGAAAATTCTGGCTCTCTGCACGAATTCGCAGTTTGTCATTACGAATTTCATACCGAAAATATGCAAATTTCTGAGAGCAGCGATGGGTCACATTTCCCCCCCCCCCCTGCAGTTTTTAATAGTATCAAAAACATCCCAAATTCGACGCTTGAGCCATATTTTGGAGCCAAATTCTGGCTCTCTGCACGAATTCGCAGTTTGTCATTACGAATTTCAAACCGAAATTATGCAAATTTCTGAGAGCAGCGATGGGTCACATTTTGCCCCCCCCCCCTGCAGTTTTTCATAGTATCCCAAACATTCCAAATTCGAAGCTTGAGCCATATTTTGGAGCCAAATTCTGGCTCTCTGCACGAATTCGCAATTTCAAATTACGACTTTTTATACCGAAAATATGGCAAGTACTGTGAGCAGGGATGGGTCACATTTTGCCCAGACCCCCCCCCCCTGCAGATTTCAAAATATCCCAAACATCCCAAATTTGATCCTTGAACCATATTTTTGAGCCTAATTCTGGTTCTCTGCACGAATTCGCAGTTTGAAATTACGAACTTTTATACAGAAAATATGAATTTTATTACGAATTTTATGAAAATTACGAATTTTATACCGGAAATATGCAAATTATTGGGAGCAGCGATGGGTCACATTTTGCCCCACCCCCCTCTGCAGTTTTCATAGTTTCAAAAACATCCCATATTCGACGCTTGAGCCATGTTTTGGAGCCAAATTCTGGCTCTCTGCTCGTATTCGCAGTTTGAAATTCGACTTTTTATACCAAAAATATGCCAATAACTGAGAGTTGCGATGGGTTACATTTTGCCCAAACCCCCTCTGCAGTTTCCAAATTAACCCAAACATCCCAAATTCGACCATTGAGCCATATTTTGGAACTAAATTCTGGCTTTCTGCACGTATTCGCAGTTTGAAATTACGACTTTTTTTCCGAAAATATGCCAATTAATGAGAGCGGCGATAAGTCACATTTTGCCCAAACCCCCCCTGCAGTATTCAAAATATCCCAAACATCCAAAATTCGACGCTTGAGCCATATTTTGGAGCCAAATTCTGGCTCTCTGTACATATTCGCAGTTTGAAATTACGAGCTTTATACCGAAAACATGTCAATTACTGAGAGCAGCGATGGGTCAAGTTTTGCCCAAAGCCTCCCCGGCAGTTTTCAAAATATCATAATTATCCCAAATTTGAGCCTTGAGCCATATTTTGGAGCCAAATTCTGGCTCTTTGCACGTATTCGCAGATTGAAATTACGTCTTTTTATACAGAAAATATGCCAATTACTGAAAGCGGCAATGGATCACATTTTGCCCAAACCCCTCTGGAGTTTTCAAAATATCCCAAAAATCTCAAATTCGACCCTTGAGCCATATTTTGGAGCCAAATTCGGTCTCTCTGCACGTATTCACTGTATGAAATTACGAATTTTATACCTAAAATATGCCAATTATTGAGAGCAGCGATGGGCCACATTTTACCCCCCACCCCCTGCAGTTTTAAAAGGGGGCAAATTGGTGGCCTTTTTGCTTCTAGAGAATAGGGCCTTGTGATGATAAGAATCACGTTCCTCACGATTGTACCTTTTAGAACTCTTTCCCTTTGTCTAGTTGACGTTGAGAAGCAGTTCAGTTAGACAAGGGAAGGATAGTTTCTTCATCGCTTGATCTCCTCAGCGGCGGCCACATGGCGGTTCATATTCCTTTAATGCTCTCCTATTTCAACATCCCACAAGTCTTAGGAAAGAAGCCTAACCTAGCGTAGCCTAACCTTACCTTACCTAACCTAACCTTACCTAACCTTACCTTACCTTACCTTACCTTACCTTACCTTACCTAACCTAAACCATCCTAACCAAACGTAACGTAACATAACCTAACTTAACCTAACCTAATCTAAGAAATTGTATGAGTAACGACAGTTTCTACGAGAATGCAATTTGTTAATGAGGGCGAGCTCCGTTAGTAGCTATAATCTAGATTATTTGTCAAAGGTTTCGTTGCTCGACTGAGGCCTCATTGATGCAATAATTAATGATTCAAAGTTGATGAAATCAAGTCCATTGAGGTCGCGGTCAGTACACAAATATTGTTTGGTTGAGATGATCTGCGAACTGCAGCAGGAAAAAAAAGAATACCAGGGAAGTAATTAATAGTCAGTAATCGTTGCGAAGATACCAATCGTCAGATATTAACAAATGATCCTTTAATATATTTCAGATTTTTTTTTTTCTGGAAATGTATATTTGTTTAATTAGGAAGTTTAATTGTCTGAGTAATGCGAGAAACTGCACATCTGATGGTTTAGTGAACGTTAGAATTTTAGTAATCTGTAAAACTCTGTCAAATATTTTCACTGTAGTCGTGTAAGATACTGTAACTCTATCCTTCAGTATGTACAAGCTTTCTGGTCTAATGCTTCCTCTATAGATCCCTGTTACCTTGCACTAGTGGAGGTTGAATTCCATTAACCACTTACAACTGTTCCTACTCTACTGAATATATTATCATAAATAGAACTTCTGTATCTGTTATCCATCCTCACTACACATCAGACTCCATCCTCACGACACATAAGACTCCATCCTCGCTACATATCAGCCTCCATCCTCGCTACATATCAGCCTCCATCCTCGCTACATATCAGCCTCCATCCTCGCTACATACCAGCCTCCATCCTCGCTACATATCAGCCTCCATCCTCGCTACATATCAGCCTCCATCCTCGCTACATATTAGACTAATAATTCAGTATTTACTGAAAATAGATACAGGTAAATACTGTCTTCGGTATTTACCACTTTCCCTTTATAGGGAAATAGGGAAAGTGGTGAAGAGTGGAGTGTGATGAAGGGTAGGGAAGGTGGTGAATGATTGGGGTGGTAAATGATAGGGAAGGTAGTGAAGGGTAGGGAAGGGCAGAGAAGATGATGAAGGGTAGGGAAGGGGACGAAGGGTAGTCAATATAGTAAAAGAGAAGGAAGGTGGTAAAGAAGATGGAAGGTAGTGATGATGGTGATTGTAGATTGGGTAATTAACGGTGCCTGCGCTGCGAAAATGGTTGTAGTGAGGAAGATAGTGTGAATGGATGAGGATGGCCCTGTTTAGTTTAGATGGTTACAGTGTAGAAGGTGGCTTGTAGTGAGGGTAGTTTCAGTGTGAAAGATATGTATTTATTACAGAGTGAAAGATGGTCTGTAGTTAACAGGGTTACAGTGACGAAGATAGTGAACAGGGAAGATGGTTACAAGGATGAAGATAGTGAACAGAGAAGCTGTGACGTCCGTCACCAGAGCAACGCCAAGTAACCCCCTCCCCCTTTCTACACACACACACACACACACATACACACACACACACACACACACACACACACATACACACAAACATATTTTAATCCGGCATTATTCAGCAATAAACAAATTTCTGATCAATATATAAATAACGGTTATAAATGAGAACATATACGACATCCCGTGTATATCAACATAATTCTTCTGTTTCTATGATTCTGTCTCTGCCTCTCTCTTTCTTTCTTTCTGTCTCTGTTTCTGTGAGTTTGTCTGTCTTCAGATTCTTGGGGATAGTCTCACCAAATTTTTAACAGTAATTCATGTTGGGTACGTGCCCCTCCGTGAACAGTAGCGGCCATAAATGAATTGAGTGCCACTTGAAATGGGGCCAAGTGACCCCCATAAATGAATCTTCCAATATCCAGTTAAATTTGAATTATATAATGTATAACATTTTCACTGATATCTGCGAAATATGAAAACAGTTAAATTGTCATATTTTGCCTGTAATGTCCTGTAATGTGTTAATAATGTCATCACCACCGCGTCCCTTACCACAACAACCCTACCTGAGTCAGGGTCCCAAATGTCAGCAACTCCAGTGTCACCCATCCAAGTGTCAGTTTATGTGGCATCATTAATGCGTACCTCAAGCCCTAGACCCCCTTTACTACCCCCCCCCCCCCACCACCTCTGGAGAGAGAAAGAAATGGATATAAACACATGGACACACAACTAGGTGAGTACACACACACACACACGTTTCTTATCCAAATAAAAATCAACTTACAGCAATATTTTTATTTTAAAAAGTTAAACACAGATAATAAAATTAACAAATCACTGTGTGAGTGAAGACTCCTTAAATCTCTGAGCAAATATTTTCTCTCTGTGCAGGAGGTCAAAGACCTTGTCGGCCTTCAGCAAGTCTTCGGTCGCGCGGCACCTTCTGCCAAAGCGGCGGCGGAAGGAGCCTGCGGCAATCCAGTTCTTTCCCTCTTTCCTAAACACCCAACTCTCGTAGGCCCAGTCCTCTAGTACGTGCACCTGACTGATGATATTTTCTGCGAAGCGGACAGACTTGGTTTTCTTCTGGTGGCGGCCATCGTCGCTGGAGACTTTTTCCTTCTCCATAGTTGGTCGCTTCACACTATCAAGAACCTGAAGAACACATCTGGTAATAATATACCAGATGCAAGAATTATAGTCATGCTAATAGTCGACTGGTCTGGTAAGTGCGGTGCCGTGTTGTTGTGATGTACTCACATCTTACATCCTTTACATTGAAATAAGATTCGTTTGATTACTTTATCTATTCTCTTCAAGAGCTTGTACGTAGTTAATATATCCACCCCCCCTCTCTCTCTCTCTCTTCTCTCCTCTAAGATTGTTCTCTCAACCTGTTCTCAAAGCTGACGTCTCTCAATTCTGGTACTAATCTTGTGGCAAACTTCTAAACTTTTTTTCAAGGTTTCTATTTATGTTTCACAAGGTGTGGGTTCCCTGCTGTCGCTGCATACTCAGGTAACTGTCTTACATATGTGATATGTGTGGATTTGAGAACCTGATTGTTTAGATTCTTGAATGACGTTCTTTTGTTCGGTAACTTCCCATATGGTGCTAATGATGCCCTGTTCACATGAGCTTGTGGTGTTTAGTGTTTGGATAATGTCTACTCTCACGTATTTTCACTTGTTTTGAGATGTGTAGTACTTTGTTATAGTGGTGTGTAGTGCTTTGTTATAGTGGTGTGTAGTACTTTGTTATAGTGGTGTGTAGTGCTTTGTTATAGTGGTGTGTAGTGCTTTGTTATAGTGGTGTGTAGTGCTTTGTTATAGTGGTGTGTAGTGCTTTGTTATAGTGGTGTTTATTGCTTTGTTATAGTGGTGTTTATTGCTTTGTTATAGTGGTGTGTAGTGCTTTGTTATAGTGGTGCGCAGTGCTTTGTTATAGTGGTGTGTAGTGCTTTGTTATAGTGGTGTGTAGTACTTTGTTATAGTGGTGTGTAGTGCTTTGTTATAGTGGTGTGTAGTGCTTTGTTATAGTGGTGTGTAGTGCTTTGTTATAGTGGTGTTTATTGCTTTGTTATAGTGGTGTTTATTGCTTTGTTATAGTGGTGTGTAGTGCTTTGTTATAGTGGTGCGCAGTGCTTTGTTATAGTGGTGTGTAGTGCTTTGTTATAGTGGTGTGTAGTGCTTTGTTATAGTGGTGTGTAGTACTTTGTTATAGTGGTGTGTAGTGCTTTGTTATAGTGGTGTGTAGTGCTTTGTTATAGTGGTGTGTAGTGCTTTGTTATAGTGGTGTTTATTGCTTTGTTATAGTGGTGTGTAGTGCTTTGTTATAGTGGTGTGTAGTGCTTTGTTATAGTGGTGTTTATTGCTTTGTTATAGTGGTGTGTAGTGCTTTGTTATAGTGGTGCGCAGTGCTTTGTTATAGTGGTGTGTAGTGCTTTGTTATAGTGGTGTGTAGTACTTTGTTATAGTGGTGTGTAGTGCTTTGTTATAGTGGTGCGCAGTGCTTTGTTATAGTGGTGTGTAGTGCTTTGTTATAGTGGTGTTTATTGCTTAGTTATAGTGGTGTGTAGTGCTTTGTTATAGTGGTGCGCAGTGCTTTGTTATAGTTGTGTGTAGTGCTTTGTTATAGTGGTGTTTAGGGTTTTGTTATAGTGGTGTGTAGTACTTTGTTATAGTGGTGTTTATTGCTTTGTTATAGTGGTGTGTAGTGCTTTGTTATTTTGGTGTTTATTGCTTTGTTATAGTGGTGTGTAGTGCTTTGTTATAGTGGTGCGCAGTGCTTTGTTATAGTGGTGCGCAGTGCTTTGTTATAGTGGTGTGTAGTGCTTTGTTATAGTGGTGTTAAGGGTTTTGTTATAGTGGTGTGTAGTGCTTTGTTATAGTGGTGTTTATTGCTTAGTTATAGTGGTGTGTAGTGCTTTGTTATAGTGGTGCGCAGTGCTTTGCTATAGTGGTGTGTAGTGCTTTGTTATAGTGGTGTTTATTGCTTAGTTATAGTGGTGTGTAGTGCTTTCTTATAGTGGTGTTTATTGCTTTGTTATAGTGGTGTGTAGTGCTTTGTTATAGTGGTGTGTAGTACTTTGTTATAGTAGTGTGTAGTGCTTTGTTATAGTGGTGTGTAGTGCTTTGTTATAGTGGTGTGTAGTGCTTTGTTATAGTGGTGCGCAGTGCTTTGTTATAGTGGTGTGTAGTGCTTTGTTATAGTGGTGTGTAGTGCTTTGTTATAGTGGTGTTTATTGCTTTGTTATAGTGGTACGCAGTGCTTTGTTATAGTGGTGTGTAGTGCTTTGTTATAGTGGTGTTTAGGGTTTTGTTATAGTGGTGTGCAGTGCTTTGTTATAGTGGTGTTTATTGCTTTGTTATAGTGGTATGTAGTACTTTGTTATAGTGGTGTTTATTGCTTTGTTATAGTGGTGTGTAGTGCTTTTTTATAGTGGTGTGTAGTGCTTTGTTATAGTGGTGTGTAGTGCTTTTTTATAGTGGTGTGTAGTGCTTTGTTATAGTGGTGTGTGATGGTGAGTTGTATTAGCGAGTGAAGTGAGTGCGTTAAATATTTAGTGAAGATAGTTACAATGATGAAGACGGTCGGGTATAGTGTTGATGGCTACAGTGTTGATTGAAGGTTGTGTAAAGTAACGATGGTCACAGTGTTGATGGTCGTGTGTAGTGAAGATGGCTTCGGTGATAATAGTCGCTTTGTATTGAGGCTACATAGTGATCATGGATATGTAGTGTAGATGGTTACAGTGATAAACCTAGTGTACAAAAGAGGAGGAAGGTGCTAGGTCCTCCCTTACCCAAACAATGCCGCCCCCCCCCCTCCCAATCTAGTAGATTAATAAAGAATTACCAAAATGGCTTTATAGATAAAGAATTATTTCATAATGGCGTATTCGCCGTTTGAAATTACGACTTTTTATACCGAAAATATGCAAATTTCTGAGAGCAGCGATGGGTCACATTTTGCCCTCCCCCCCCCCCCCCCTCCCCCCCTCTGCAGTTTTCATAGTATCGAAACATCCCAAATTCGACGCTTGAGCCAAATTTTGGAGCCAAATTCTGGCTCTCTGTACATATTCGCAGTTTGAAATTACGAATTTTATACCGAAAACTTGTCAATTACTGAGAGCAGCGATGGGTCAATTTTTGTCCATAGCCTCCCCGGCAGTTTTCAAAATATCCCAATTATTCCAAATTCGAGCCTTGAGTTATATTTTGGAGGCAAATTCTGGCTCTTTGCACGTATTCGCAGATTGAAATTACGACTTTTTATATAGAAAATATGCCAATTACTGAGAGCAGTGATGGTCACATTTTGCCCAAACCCCTCTGGAGTTTTCAAAATATCCCAAACATCTCAAATTCGACCCTTGAGCCTTATTTTGGAGCCAAATTCTGGCTCTCTGCACGTATTTACAGTTTGAAATTACGATTTTTTTTACCGAAATTATGCCAATTACTGAGAGCGGTGATCGTCACATTTTGGCCAAACCCACCCTGCAGTTTTCAAAATATCCCAAACACTCCAAATTCGACGTTTGCGCCACAGTTTGGAGCCAAATTCTGGCTCTCTGCACGTATTCGCAAATTGAATTTACGACTTTTAATACCGAAAATAGGACATTTACTGAGAGCAGCGACCGATCAAATTTTGCCCAACCCCCCCCCCCTGCAGTTTTCAAAATATCCCAAACATCCCAAATTAAACGATTGAGCCATATTTTAGAGCCAAATTCTGGCTCTCTGCACGTATTTGCAGTTTGAAATTATGATTTTTTTACCGAAAATAGTCCAATTACTGAAAGCGGCGATTGGTCACATTTTGCACAAACCCCTCTTAAGTTTTCAACATATCCCAAACATCCCAAATTCGACTCTTGATCAATATTTTAGAGCAAAATTCTGCCTCTATGCAAGTATTCGCAGTTTAAAATTACGAAATTTTTATACCGAAAAAATGCCAATTACTGAGAGCAGCGATGGGTCACATTTTGCCCAAACCCCCCTGCAGTTTTCAAAATATCCCAAATATCCCAAATTCGACCCATGAGCCATATTTTGGAGCCAAATTCTGGCTCTCTGCACGTATTCGCAGTTTGGAAATACAACTTTTTATACAGAAAATATGCCAATTACTATAGGCATCGATGGATCACATTTTGCCCAAACACTCCCTGCAGTTTTCAAAATGTCCCAAACTTCCTAATTTCTACGCTTGAGCCATATTTTGGAGGCAAATTCTGGCTCTCTGCACGTATTTGTTCAAGCGTCGAATTTGGGATGCTTGGGATATTTTGAAAACTGCAGAGAGGGCTTGGGCAAAATGTGATCCATTGCCTGTCTCAGTAATTGGCATATTTTCGATATAAAAAGTCGTAATTTCAAACTGCAAATACGTGCAGAGAGGCAGAATATGGCTCCAAAATATGGCTCAAGCGTCAAATTTGGGATGTTTGGAATATTTTGAAAACTGCAGGTTGGTTTGGGCAATATGTGATCCATCGCCGCTTTTAGGAATTGGCATATTTTCTGTATAAAAAGTCGTAATTTCAAACTGCGAATTCGTGCAGAGAGCCAGAATTTGGTTCTTAAAAATGGCTCAAGCGTCAAATTTTGGATGTTTGGGATATTTTGAATACTGCAGGGGGGGTTTGGCCAAAATGTGACTTATCGCCACTGTCATTAACTGGCATATTTTCGGAATAAAAAGTCGTAATTTCGAACTGCGAATACGTGGCGAGAGCGAGAATTTGGTTCCAAAATACGGCTCAAGGGTCGAATTTGGGATGTTTGGGATATTTTGGAATCTGCAGGGGGGGGTTTGGGCAAAATGTAAGCCATCTCCACTCTCAGTTATTGGCATATTTTCGTTGTAAAAAGTCGTAATTTCAAACTGCTAATTCAAGCAGAGAACCAGAATTTGGCTCCAAAACATGCCTCAAGCGTCGAATATGGGATGTTTTTGATGCAGTTTTCAAAATATCCCAAACATCTCAAATTCGACCCTTGAGGCATATTTTGAAGCCAAATTCTGGCTCTCTGCACGTATTCGTAGTTTGAAATTACGAATTTATATACCGAAAATATGCCAATTACTGAGAGCAGCGATGGGTCACATTTTGACCAAACCCACCTGCAGTTTTCAAAATATAATAAACATTCCAAATTCGATCCTTGACCCATATTTTGGAGCCAAATTCTGGCTCTCTGCACGTATTTGCAGTTTGAAAATACTTCTTTTTATATAGAAAATATGCCAATTACTATTGGCAGCGATGGATCACATTTTGCCAAAACACTCCCTGCAGTTTTCAAAATATCCCAAACTTCCCAATTTCGACGCTTGAGCCATAATTTGGAGCCAAATTCTCGCTCTTTGCACGGATTCGCAGTTTGAAATTACGACTTTTTGTACCGAAAATATGCCAATTACGTTGCGATGGGTCAAAAGTTTGCCTAAACCTTCCCCGGCAGGTTTTCAAAATATCCCAAACATCCCAAATTCGGCGCATGAGCCATATGTAGGAGCCAAATTCTGGCTCTCTGCACGTATTTGCAGTTTGAAATTTCGTTTTTTATTCCGAAAATATGCCAATTACTGAGAGCGGCGATGGGTATTAATTTTGCCCAAACCCCCGTTCAGTTTTCAAAATATCCCAAACATCGACAATTCGAGCCTTGAGCCATATTTTGGAGCAAAATTTTCTCTCTCAGCACGTATTCGCATTTTGAAATTACGACTTTTTATACCGAAAATATTCCAATGACAGAAAGTAGCTATGGGTCACATTTTGCCCAAACCCCCCCAGTAGTTTTAAAAATATCACAAATACCCTAAATTTGACGCTTGAACCATATTTTAGAGCCAAATTCTGGCTCTCTGCAAGTATTTGCCGTTTGAAATTACTGTTTTTTTTTACCGAAAATATGCAAATTACTGAGAGCAGCGATGGCTCACATTTTGCCCAAACTCTCCCTGCAGTATTCAAAATATCCCAAACATCCCAAATTCGACACTTGAACTATATTTTGGAGCCAAATTCTGGCTCTCTGCACGCATTCGCAGTTTGAAATTACGATTTTTTTTACAGAAAATTTGCCAATTACTGAGCGCGGCTATGGGTCACATTTTGCCCAATCCCCCCTGCAGTTTTCAAAATATCCCAAACATCCCAAATTCTACGCTTGAGCCATATTTTGGAGCCAAATTTTTGCTCTCTGCATATATTCACAGTTTGAAGATGCTACTTTTTATACCGAAAAGTTTGCCAATTACTAAGAGCGGCGATAGATCATTTTTCGCCCAAACCCTTCCTGCAGTTTTCAAAATATCCCAAACCTCCCAAATTCGACGCGGGAGCCACAATTTGGAGCCAAATTCTGGCTCTCTGCACGTATTTGCCGTCTGAAATTACTATTTTTTATACCGAAAATATGTCAATTACTGAGAGCGGCGATGGGTCAGTTTTTTCCCAAACCCTCCCCAGCAGTTTTCAAAATATCCAAAACATTCCAAATTCAAGCCTTGAGCCATATTTAGAGCCAAATTCTGGCTCTCTGCACGTATTCGCAGTTTGAAATTACGAATTTTACAAAGCATATATGCCAATTACTGGGAACGGCGATGGGTCACATTTTGCCCAAACCCCCCCGCCCCCCCCCCGTAGTTCTCAAAATACCCCAAACATCTCAAATTCGTCCCTTGAGGCATATTTTCGAGCCAAATTCGGGCTCTCTGCACGTATTCGCAGATTGAAATTACGAATTTTTATACAGAAAATATGCCAATTACTGGAAACGGCGATGGATCACATTTTGCCCAAACCCTCCCTGAAGTTTTTAAAATATCCCAAACATCCCAAATTCGACGCTTGAGCCAAATTTTGGAGCTAAATTCTGGCTCTGTACACGTATTCGCAGTTTGAAATTGCGACTTTTTATACCAAAAATATGCCAACAACTGAGAGTAGCGATGGGTTTCATTTTGCCCAAAACCTCCCCTGCAGTTTTTAAAACATGATAAACATCCCAAATTCTGTGCTTGAGCCATATTTTGGAGCCAAATTCTGGCTCTCTGCACGTACTCGCAGTTTGAAATTACGACTTTGTATAACGAAAATATGTAAATTACTGAGAGCAGCGATGGGTCACATTTTTCCCAAACCCCCTTGCAGTTTTCAAAATATCCCAAACATCCTAAGTTCGACGCTTAAGTCATATTATGGAGCCAAATTCTGGCTCTCTGCATGTATTCGCAGTTTGAAATTATGAATTTTTATACCGAAAATATGAGAATTACTGAGAGCAACGATGGGTCACATTTTGCCCAAACCCCCCCTGCAGCTCTCAGAATATCCCAAATGTCCCAATCTCGATGCTTAGGCCATATTTTGGAGCCAAATTCTGGCTTTCTTCACGTTTTTGCAAATTGAAATAGTGACTTTTAATACCAAAAATATGCCATTTACTGAGAGCGGCGACGGATAACATTTTGCCCAAACCCCCATGCAGTTTTCAAAATATCCCAAACATCCTAAATTAAACGATTGAGCCATATTTTGGAGCCAAATTCTGGCTCTCTGCACGTATTCGCAGTTTGATATTACGATTTTTTTACCGAAAATAGTCCAATTACTGTAAGCAGCGATTGATCACATTTTGCTCAAACACCCCTGCAGTTTTCAAAATTTCCCAAATTAGACTCCTGAGCTATATATTGGAGCAAAATTCTGTCTCTGCACGTATTTGCAGTTTGAATTTACGACTTTTTTTACAGGAAATATGCCAATTACTGAAAGCGGCGATGGATCTCATTTTGTCCAAACCCTCCTCTTAGTTTTCAAAATATCTCAAATATCCCAAATTCGACTCTAGAGCCATATTTTGAAGCCAAATTCTGGCTCTCTGCACGTATTCGCAGTTTGAAATTACTGCATTTTATACCGAAAATATGCCAATTACTGAGAGCGGCGATGGACCACATTTTGCCCAAACCCTCCCTGCAGTTTTCAAAATATCCCAAACATCCAAAATTCGACGCTTGAGCCATTTTTAGGAACCAAATTCTGGCTCTCTGCACGTATTGGTAGTTTGAAATTACGAATTTTTATAACGAAAATATGCCAATTACTGAGAGCAGCGATGGGTCACATTTTGACCAAACCCACCTGCAGTTTTCAAAATATAATAAACATTCCAAATTCGACCTTTGACCCATATTTTGGAGCCAAATTCTGGGTCTCTGCACGTATTCGCAGTTTGAAAATACTACTTTTTATACAGAAAATATGCCAATTACGTAGAGCGGCGATGGGTCAAAAGTTTGCCTAAACCTTCCCCGGCAGGTTGTCAAAACATCCCAAACATCCCAAATTCGGCGCTTGAGCCATATGTAGGAGCCAAATTCTGGCTCTCTGCACCTATTCGCAGTTTGAAATTTCGATTTTTATACCGAAAATATGCCAATTACTGAGAGCGGCGATGGGTATTAATTTTGCCCAAACCCCCGTTCAGTTTTCAAAATATCTCAAACATCCACAATTCGAGCCTTGAGCCATAATTTGGAGCAAAATTTTCGCTCTCAACACGTATTCGCAGTTTGAAAATACGACTTTTAATCCCGAAAATATGCCAATTACTGAGAGCGACTACGGGTCACATTTTGGCCAAACCATCCCCCTGCAATTTTCAAAATATCCCAAACATCCCAAATTCGACCATTGAGCCATATTTTGGAGCCAAATTCTCGCTCTCTGAACGTATTAGCAGTTTGAACTTTCGACTTTAATAGCGAAAATATGTCAATTACTGTGAGTGGCGATGGGTCACATTTTGCCAAAACCCCCTGCAGTTTTCAAAAAATCCCAAACATCCAAAATTCGATCCTTGAGCCATATTTTGGATCCAAATTCTGGCTCTCTGCACGTATTCACAGTATTACATTACGGCTTTTTATACCAAAAATATGCAATTACTGAAAGCAGCGATGGATCACATTCTGCCCAAACCGTCCCTGCAGTTTTCAAAATATCCCAAACATCCCAAATTCGACGTCTGAGCCATATTTTGGAGCCAAATTCTGGCTCTCTACACGTATTCGCAGTTTGAAATTACAAATTTTATACCGAAAATAGGCCAATTACTGAGAGCGTCGATGGGTCACATTTTGCCCAAACCCACCCTGCAGTTTTCAAAATATCCCAAAAATCCCAAATTCGACGAATGAGCCATATTTTTGAGCCAAATTCTGGCTTTCTGCACGTATTTGCAGTTTGAAATTACGACTTTTTATACCGAAAAATTGCCAATTACTGAGATAGGCAATGGATCACATTTTGCCCAAAACCTCTCTGCAGTATTCAAAATATCACAAACATCCCAAATTCGACGCTTGAGCAATATTTTGGAACCAAATTCTCGCTCTCTGCACGTATTCGCAGTTTGAAATTACGATTTTTTATACCGAAAATATGCCAATTACTGATAGCGGCGATGGGTCACATTTTGGCCAAACCCTCCTCTTAGTTTTCAAAATATCTCAAATATCCCAAATTCGACTCTAGAGCCATATTTTGAAGCCAAATTCTGGCTCTGTGCACGTATTCGCAGTTTGAAATTACTGCATTTTATACCGAAAATATGCCAATTACTGAGAGCGGCGATGGACCACATTTTGCCCAAACCCTCCCTGCAGTTTTCAAAATATCCCAAACATCCAAAATTCGACGCTTGAGCCATTTTTAGGAACCAAATTCTGGCTCTCTGCACGTATTGGTAGTTTGAAATTACGAATTTTTATACCGAAAATATGCCAATTACTGAGAGCAGCGATGGGTCACATTTTGACCAAACCCACCTGCAGTTTTCAAAATATAATAAACATTCCAAATTCGACCCTTGACCCATATTTTGGAGCCAAATTCTGGGTCTCTGCACGTATTCGCAGTTTGAAAATACTACTTTTTATACAGAAAATATGCCAATTACTATTGGCAGCGATGGATCACATTTTGCCCAAACACTCCCCGCAGTTTTCAAAATATCCCAAACTTCCCAATTTCGACGCTTGAGCCATAATTTGGAGCCAAATTCTCGCTCTTTGCACGGATTCGCAGTTTGAAATTACGACTTTTTGTACCGAAAATATGCCAATTACGTAGAGCGGCGATGGGTCAAAAGTTTGCCTAAACCTTCCCCGGCAGGTTGTCAAAACATCCCAAACATCCCAAATTCGGCGCTTGAGCCATATGTAGGAGCCAAATTCTGGCTCTCTGCACCTATTCGCAGTTTGAAATTTCGATTTTTATACCGAAAATATGCCAATTACTGAGAGCGGCGATGGGTATTAATTTTGCCCAAACCCCCGTTCAGTTTTCAAAATATCTCAAACATCCACAATTCGAGCCTTGAGCCATATTTTGGAGCAAAATTTTCGCTCTCAACACGTATTCGCAGTTTGAAAATACGACTTTTAATCCCGAAAATATGCCAATTACTGAGAGCGACTACGGGTCACATTTTGGCCAAACCATCCCCCTGCAATTTTCAAAATATCCCAAACATCCCAAATTCGACCATTGAGCCATATTTTGGAGCCAAATTCTCGCTCTCTGAACGTATTAGCAGTTTGAACTTTCGACTTTAATAGCGAAAATATGTCAATTACTGTGAGTGGCGATGGGTCACATTTTGCCAAAACCCCCTGCAGTTTTCAAAAAATCCCAAACATCCAAAATTCGATCCTTGAGCCATATTTTGGATCCAAATTCTGGCTCTCTGCACGTATTCACAGTATTACATTACGGCTTTTTATACCAAAAACATGCAATTACTGAAAGCAGCGATGGATCACATTCTGCCCAAACCGTCCCTGCAGTTTTCGAAATATCCCAAACATCCCAAATTCGACGTCTGAGCCATATTTTGGAGCCAAATTCTGGCTCTCTAAACGTATTCGCAGTTTGAAATTACAAATTTTATACCGAAAATAGGCCAATTACTGAGAGCGGCGATGGGTCACATTTTGCCCAAACCCACCCTGCAGTTTTCAAAATATCCCAAAAATCCCAAATTCGACGAATGAGCCATATTTTTGAGCCAAATTCTGGCTTTCTGCACGTATTTGCAGTTTGAAATTACGACTTTTTATACCGAAAAATTGCCAATTACTGAGATAGGCAATGGATCACATTTTGCCCAAAACCTCTCTGCAGTATTCAAAATATCACAAACATCCCAAATTCGACGCTTGAGCAATATTTTGGAACCAAATTCTCGCTCTCTGCACGTATTCGCAGTTTGAAATTACGATTTTTTATACCGAAAATATGCCAATTACTGATAGCGGCGATGGGTCACATTTTGGCCAAGCCATCCCCCTGCAGTTTTCAAAATATCCCAAACATCCCAAATTCGATCCTTGAGCAATATTTTGGAGCAAAATTCTCGCTCTCTGCACATATTTGCAGTTTGAACTTTCGACTTTAATAGCGAAAATATGCCAATTACTCTGAGTGGCGATGGGTCACATTTTGCCCCCTGCAGTTTTCAAAATATCCCAAACATCCCAAGTTCGACCCTTGATCCATATTTTGGAGCCAAATTCTGGCTCTCTGCACGTATTCGCCGTTTGAAATTACGACTTTTTATACCGAAAATATGCTAATTACTGAAAGCGGCAATGGATCACATTTTACCCAAACCCTCCCTGCAGTTTTTAAAATATCCCAAACATCTTAAATTCGACGCTTGAGCCATTATTTGGAGCCAAATTCTGTCTCTCTGCATGTATTCCCCGTTTGAAATATCGACTTTTTATACCGAAAACATGCAAATTTCTGAGAGCCGCGATGGATCACACTTTGCCAAACCCCACCCACTGCAGTTTTCAAAATATTCCAAACATCGAAAATTCGACGCTTGAGCCATATTTGAGAGCCAAATTATGTCTCTCTGCACGTTTTCGCAGTATTAAATTACGACGTTTTATACCGAAAATATGCAATTACTGAAAGCGGCGATGGATCACATTTTGCTCAAACCGTCCCTGCAGTTTTCAAAATATCCCAAACATCCCAAATTCGACGCCTGAGCCATATTTTGGAGCCAAATTCTGGCTCTCTGCACGTATTCGCAGTTTGAAATTACTTATTCTATACCGAAAGTATGCCAATTACTGAGAGCGGCGATGGTCACATTTTGCCCAAACCTACCCTGCAGGTTTCAAAATATCCCAAAGATCCCATATTCGATGATTGAGCCATATTTTTGAGCCAAATTCTGGCTCTCTGCACGTATTTGCAGTTTGAAATTACGACTTTTTATACCGAAAATATGCCAATTACTGAGATAGGCAATGGATCGCATTTTGCGCAAACCCTCTCTTCAGCTTTCAATATATCCCAAACATCCCAAATTAGACGCTTGAGCAATATTTTGGAGCCAAATTCTGGCTCTCTGCACGTATTCCCAGTTTGAAATTACGACTTTTTATACCGAAAATAGGCCAATTACTGAGAGCGGCGATGGGTCACATTTTGCCAAACCCCCCCTGCAGTTTTCAAAATATCCCAAACATCCCAAATTCGACGCTTGAGCCATATTTAGGAGCCAAATTCTGGCTCTTTACACGTATTCGCAGTTAAAAATTACGACTTTTATACCTAAAATATGCCAATTACTGAAATCGGCGATGGATCACATTTTGCCCAAACCCCCCTGCAGTTTTCAAAATATCCCAAATTCGACCCTTGAGCCAAATTTTGTAGCCAAATTCTGGCTTTCTGCTTGTATTCGCAGTTTAAAATTACGACTGTTTATACCGAAAATATGCCAATTACTGTGAGCGGCGATGGATCACATTTTGACCCAACCCCTCCCTGCAGTTTTCAAAATATCCCAAACATCCAATATTCGACGCTTCAGCCATATTTTGGAGCCAAATTCTGACTCTCTGCACGTATTCGCAGTTTGGAATTACGACTCTTTACACAGAAAATATGCCAATTAATGAAAGCGGCGATGCATCACATTTTGCTTAAACCCTTACTGAAGTTTTTAAAATATCCCAAACATCCCAAAATCGACCCTTGAGCCATATTTTGTAGAAAAATTCTGGCTCTCTGCATGTATTCGCATTTTGAAATTACGACATTCTTCACCGAAAATATGCCAATAACTGAGAGCGGCGATGGGTCACATTTTAGCCAAATCCCCACTGCAGTTTTCAATTGTGACGATAATCTCTTTCATGAGAGATTGAGCCTGGTCTTCCCTACTTCAAGTTACGTCCCAAAATACAAGTATAAGATGCTACATTCAAGATACGTCACCGGTAGCACAAAACGTTTTGACCAGGAGGCAAAACGTACTAAATTCCCCCCACTCCACACACCCTTCACACGCCGGCTCGTCATCAAACCAGCTAACTACCCTTCACCAACCTGCCTGCTCTTGATTGGTGACTCGCCAGCCGCGCACCTGCACACCGCACCTCAGTGCCCTCTACCCGAGTCGACGTCTGAGACTGACCAGCTATCAACTTCAGAATATTCCTTGTGCTCTTAGCGTTGATATCTCTCTCTGGCATACTAGCTCATTAGCTCGCATACGAAGGGAGGTTTCAACCATAGCCGATATTCTCAGCACCATTTTTACAATTTTCTCTTTTGTATTATTGTGTCTCACATTGTCTTTGCAGTTCTTTACTATTTCATTGAATTTTTAAATCCCCGAGATTTGTCTTTATTTACATTTATGTTTAAAGTAAATATATTAAAGTTCCATTGTTCATACTTTGTGTTTTACATGTTCCTCCCTCTAACTTACCACAGACAACAGGCAAGCAGTCTATATTTTTGTTTTAAGTGTGAACAGGCTTTGACACCTGCCATTAGAGGACTGCCGAACATCAACACTCCAACACTTTCCCGTCACACAATATATATCAAGAATCCCAAATTCAACGCTTGAGCCATATTTTGGAGCCAAATTCTGGCTTTCTGCACGTATTCGCAGTTTGAAATTACGACTTTTTACACCGAAAATATGCCAATTAATGAGAGCGGCGATGGGTCACATTTTTCCCAAATCCCTCTGAAGTTTTCAAAATATCCCAAACATCCCAAATTAGACCCTTGAGCTATATTTTGGAGCCAAATTCTGGCTTTCTGCACGTATTCGCAGCTTGAAATTACTACTTTTTATACCGATAATATGCCAATTACAGAGATCGGCAATGGATAACATTTTGCCCAAACCCTCTCTGCAATTTTCAAAATATCCCAAACATCCCAAATTCGACGCTTGAGCAATATTTTGGAGCCAAATTCTCGCTCTCTGCACGTATTCGCAGTTTGAAATTACGATTTTTTATACCGAAAAAATACAAATTTCTGAGAACAACGATGGGTCACATTTTGCCCAAACAGCCCCTGCAGTTTTCAAAATATCCCAAACATCCCAAATTCGACGCTTGAGCCATATTTAGGAGCCAAATTCTGGCTCTTTACACGTATTCGCAGTTAAAAATTACGACTTTTATACCTAAAATATGCCAATTACTGAAATCGGCGTCATCATAGTCCCCATCATAGTCGTCATGACTATTACACTCCCAACATCGTCATCATGACAATACTTTTCCCAACATAGTTATCATAACTATTACTTTTCGAACATCATTTTCGTCATCATTACTATTACTCTCCCATCATCGTCATCATGACTATTACTCCCCCAACATCGTCATCATGATAATTACACTGCCAACATAGTCGTCTTCACTTCCAACATAGTCATTATGACTGTTACACAACCAACATCGGCATGAAGACTATTACACCCCTAACATAGCCATCATTACTATTACACTCCCAACATCGTGATCAAGACTATTACACACCCAACAGAGTCATTATGACTGTTAAACTCCCAACATCAGCATCATGACTATTACATCGTCATCGTGACTATTACATCGTCGTCATGACTATAACACTCCCATCATAGTCATCATGATTATTACTCTCCCAACATCGTAATCATGACTATAAAACATCAATATAGTCATCATGACTATTATACTCCCATCATAGTCATCATGACTATTACACTCCTAACATCGCCGTCATGACAATTACACTCCCTACATAGTCGTCATGACTATTACACTCCCAACATCGTCATCATGACGATTACTCTCCCAACATAGTCATCATGACTGTTACACTCCCAACATCGGCATCATGCCTATTACACCCTCAACATCGTCATCATGACTATTACACTCCCATCATAGTCATCATGATTAATACACTCCCAACATCGTCATCGTGACTATAAAACCTCAAAATAGTCATCATGACTATTACACTCATATCATAGTCATCATGACTCTTACACTCCCAACATAGTAATCATGACTGTTTCACTCCCATCATATTCATCATTACTATTACACTCCCAACATCGTCATCATGACTATTACACCCCAACATCGTCATCATGACTATTATACTCCCAATACCGTCATCATGACTGTTACACCACTAACATCGTGATCATGACTATTACACCCCCATTACAGTCGTTATGACTATTACACTCCCAACATCGTCATCATGACAATTACACCCCCAACATAGTCATCATTAATATTACTCTCCAACGTCGTCATCATGACTATTACTCCCCCAACACCGTTATCATGACAATTACACTGCCAACATAGTCGTCATGACTAATACAATCCCAACATAGTCATCATGATAGTTACACTCCCAACATCGTCATCATGACTATAACACTCTCATCATAGTCATCATGACTATTACTCTCCCAACGTCGTCATCATGACTATTACTTGCCCACCATCGTTATCAGTACTATTACACCCCAATCATAGTCGTCATGACTATTACACTCCCAAGATCGTCATCATGACAATAAAACCTCTACATAGTCATCATGACTATTACACTCCCTTCATAGTCATCATGACTATTACATTCCCATCATAGTCATCATGACTCTTACACTCCCAACATCGTCATCATGACTATAAAACCTCTATATAGTCATCATGACTAATACACTTATTATAGTCATCATGACTATTTCACTCCCAACACCGTCATCATGACTATTACATCGTCATCATGAATATTACATTCCCAACATCGTCATCATGACTATAACACTCCCATCATAGTCATCATGACTATTAAACTCCCAACGTCGTCACCATGACTATTACTTGCCCAACATCGTTATCAGTACTATTACACCCCCATCATAGTCACCATGACTATTGCACTCCTAACATCGTCATCAGTACTATTACACTCCACACATCGTCATCATGACTATTACATCGTCATCATGACAATTACACTGCCAACATAGTCATCATGACTATTACACTCCCAACATCGTCATCAAGACTATTGTACTCCCAACATCGTGATCAAGACTATTGCACTCCCAACATCGTCATCAAGACTATTGCACCCCCAACATAGTCATCATTAGTATTACACTCCCAACATCGTTATCATGACTATAACACTCCCATCATAGTCATCATGACTATTTCTCTCTCAACGTCGTCATCATGACTATTCGTCTCCCAACATCGTCATCAGTACTATAACACCCCTATCATAGTCGTCATGACTATTACACTCCCAACATCGTCATCATGACTATTACACCCCCAACATAGTCATCATTACTATTACACTCCCAACATCGTCATCATGACAATAACACTCCCAACATAGTCATCATGACTATTACTTTCCGAACATCGTCATCGTTAATATTACTCTCCCAACGTCGTCATCATGACTATTACTCCCCCAACATCGTCACCATGACAATTACACTCCCAACATAGTCATCATTACTATTACACTCCCATCATCGTCATCATAACTATAACACTCCCATCATAGTCATCATGACTATTTCTCTTCCAACGTCGTCATCATGACTATTACTCCCCAACATCGCCATCAGTACTATTACACCCCATCATAGTCGTCATCACTATTACACTCCCATCATAGTCATCATGATTATTGCATTCCCAACATAGTAATCATGACTGTTTCACTCCCATCATAGTCATCATTACTATTACACTCCCAACATCGTCATCATGACTATTACACCCCAACATCGTCATCATGACTATTACACTTCCATCATAGTCAACATGACTATTACATTCCCATCACAGTCATCATGACTATTACACTCCCATCATAGTCATCATGACTATTACATTCCCATCACCGTCATCATGACTATTACACTCCCATCATAGTCAACATGACTATTACATTCCCAACATCGGCATCATGACAAAAACACTCCGAACATCGTCATCAAGACTATTGCACACCCACCAAAGTCATCATGACAATTACACTCCCAACATCGTTCTCAAGACTTACACCCCCAAAATAGTCATCATAACTATTACACCCCCATCATAGTCATCATTACTATTACACTCCGAACAACGTCATCATGACAATAACACTCCCAACATAGTCATCATGACTATTACTCTCCGAACATCGTCATCATTACTATTACTCTCCCAACATCGTCATCATGACTATTACTCCCCCAACATCGTCAACATGACAATTACACTGCCAACATAGTCGTCATGATGATTACACTCCCAACATAGTCATCATGAACATTACTCTCCCAACATAGTCGTCATGACTTTTACACTCCCAACATCGTCATCATGACTATTACACCCCCAACATAGTCATCATTACTATTACACTCCCAACATCGTCATCATGACATTGACACTCCTAACATAGTCATCATGACTATTACTCTCCCAACATCGTCATCAGTACTATTACACCCCCATCATAGTTGTCATGACTATTACACTCCCAACATCACCATCATGACAATTACACCCCCCAACATAGTAATCATGACTATTATACACCAATCATAGTCATAATGACTATTACACCCCCAACATAGTCATCATGACTATTACACTCACAACATCGTGATCAAGACTACTAAACTCCCAACATAGTCATCAAAACTGTTACGCTCCCAAGACCGTCATCAAAACTGTTACGCTCCCAAGACCGTCATCATGACTATTACATCGTCATCATGACTATTACATCGTCATCATGAATATTACACTCCCAACATTGTCGTCATGACCATTACACTCCCAACATAGTTATCATGACTATTACTCTTCGAACATCGTCATCGTTACTATTACTCTCCCAACATCGTCATCATGACTATTACTCCTCTAACATCGTCATCATGACAAATATACTGCCAACATAGTTGTCACGACTTATACTTCCAACATCGTCATCAAGACTATTGCACACCCAACAAAGTCATCATGACTATTACACTCCCAACATCGTGATCAAGACTATTACACTCCCAACATAGTCATCATGACTATTATACTCGTATCATCGTCATCATGACTATTTCTCTCCCAACGTCGTCATCACGACTATTACTCTCCCAATATTGTCATCAGTACTATGACACCTCCGTCATAGTCGGCATGACTATTACACTCCCAACATCGTGATCATGACTATTGGGATGACACCCAATTACACACACCTAAAGATTACACCCCCAACATAGTCATCATGACTATTATACTCCCAACATCGTGATCATGACTATTACACTCCCAACATAGTCATCATGACTATTACACCACGAACATAGTCATCATTACTATTACACTCATAACATCGTCATCATGACAATAACTTGCTCAATATAGTCATCATGACTATTACACTCCCAATATCGTCATCAAGACTATTGCACACCCAAGAAAGTCATCATGACTATTACACTCCCAACATTGGCATCATGACAATCACATCGTCATCTTGACAATTACATCGTCATCATGAATATTACACTCCCAACATCGTTGTCATGAGTATTACAGTCATAACATAGTCATCATTACTATTACACTCCCAACATAGTCATCATGACTATTACTCTCCCATCGTCGTCATAACTATTACTCTCCCAACATCGTCATCAGTACTGTTACACCTCCATCATAGTCCTCATGACTATTACATTCCCATCATAGTCATCATGACTATTAAACTCCCAACATCGTCTTCATGACAATTACTCTCCCAACATAGTCATCATTACTATTACACTCGAAACATCGTCATCATGACAATAACACTCCCAACATAGTCATCATGACTATTCCTCTCCGAACGTCGTCATCATGACTATTACATCGTCATCATGAATATTACACTCCCATTATCGTCGTCATGACTATTACACTTCAAACATCGTCATCATGACTATTCCTCTCCGAACATCGTCATCATTACTATTACTCTCCCAACATCGTCATCATGACTATTAGTCTCCCAACGTCGTTATCATGACTATTACTCTCCCGACATCGTCATCATTACTATTACACCCCCATAATAGTCGTCATGACTATTACACTCCCAACATCGTCATCAGTACTATTACACCCCCATAATAGTCGTCATGACTATTACACTCCCAACATCGTCGTCACAACTACTACACTCCCAACATAGTCATCATGACTATTACACTCTCAGCATAGTTGTCATAAGTATTACACTCCGAACATAATCATGATGACTATTCCAACATGGAAATGCCTGGTAATGATTCCCAGCATCATCATCGGTACAAATAGTTAAAAAAACAAAAACGATTATGTACTGTAGTTCGGGTAACACCATCACCACCACTACTTGCGGGCTCTTCATGCGCGTGCCACCTCTTGGGTGGCTTAATCTTCATCAATCTTCACCACCACTATCATTCCCCCCCCCCCTTCACTCCCCGATGGTGACCATTTACACCATCACAACTAAAACCACTATTCCCACCCATAGCCTCGCACAATGACTGGTTAGTATCACTATATTGCCAGTTAACTATATTTTGTGTTATCTAGGATATAATTTTGGGTAGTAGTGCTGGATGGTATGGCTAAGTAGGAATCATAATAATTATACTCTCCCGTGACCAAGTAGATAGAGCGACAGGGTTCCAGTCCCTCCTAAGGCAGAAAAAATGAGGTGTCTTCCAGTGACAGTCTGCGTGTCCTCGGGCTCTCTCAGGGTGTTTGAAGTATACACAATGAGGCCTGGGGAGTGGGAGAGGTATGCTGCAGTTGAGCAGCAATACACAGTACTCGACGCACAGAAACAACTTGCTGCACTCGCCCTCGGCAAACGTGAGACAAAGGTGTTACAACGTAAAAATAAGGACAAAAAAAATGAAGTAAAAGAGCGCCGCCAGAGGATGGTGAGGATTACACTGGATAACGGGAAGGTTCCCCCACGCCACCCTCCTCCCACCCGCGCCATCGTCTCCCACTGAACACTGCGAGAATGCAGGATTTATATTATTTAATTTAATTTAATTTATTTTAATTTTAAAGTGGACTGCTTTTTAATATTTACCCTAATAGGTGTTTATCCATGCACGTAGCGAGCCTTAAACTGTACATATAGCTTATATAACAATTGGTGGTTATAAATAAACTACAGTATAATGTGTGTTAGTTTTATTGTAACCGTATAATGGGTTAGTGTAACGGGTAAAAAAGTCTATTGGGGAAGCCAGAGCATGCAAGGTGTCTGTGGTGTCTTGTAGTTGGTACAGTTCTCTTTGACTTCTCATGGATAACAAGCTTACCTGCCAACAAGTTAGGCTATAACACTTGCACTAACATGTAAAGTACAGGTGAGATACATGAAATGAAGTGTAATAATAATAATGAGGATTACTTTTTGTTTCGGATTGATCTACTACATAACAGCAATGAACTATCTAATATTCTCGGACTGGACGGTAGAGCGACGGTCTCGCTTCTTGCACTTCAGCGTTCAATCCCTGACCGTCCAAGAATGAGACCGGTACCACCTTACACCATCATCAATGACCACTGTACTTCCTTACACCATCAACAATGACCACTGTACTGTCTTACACCTTCAACAATGACAACAGTACTGCCTTACACCATCATCAATGACCACTGTACTTCCTTACACCATCAACAATGACCACTGTACTGTCTTACACCTTCAACAATGACCACTGTACTGCCTTACACCATCAACAATGACCACTGTACTGTCTTACACCTTCAACAATGACCACTGTACTTCCTTACACCATCAACAATGACCACTGTACTGTCTTACACCTTCAACAATGACCACTGTACTGCCTTACACCTTCAACAATGACCACTGTACTGCCTTACACCATCAACAATGACCACTGTACTGCTTTACACCTTCAACAATGACCACTGTACTGCCTTACACCATCAACAATGACCACTGTACTGCCTTACACCGTCAACAATGACCGCAGTACTACCTTACACCATCAACAATGACCATTGTATGGCCTTACATCATCAACAATGACCTCTGTATGCCTTACACCATCAACAATGGTGTATTCCAGCATAGTTGAGGCAGTGTATAGTGGGAAGGTTTGTTACGTTGTAAACCTTGACTTTAGAAAAGCTTTTGATACAGTGCCACATGAAATATTGATTAAAAAATAGAAGCGCGTGGTACTGGGGGTACTATATTAAGTGGGATTAGAGAAAGGCTATTGAAAAGAAAGCAAAGAGTTAGAATAAGTGGAGTTAAGTTAGAATGGAAAATGCTGAAAATGGAGTGCCTCACGGCTCTTTCCTGGGCCCTCTTGTTTCATTATATAAATGATTTAGATTCAGGTATGAGCAGCATTATTTGCAAATTTGTTGATACGAAAATCGGGAGGGAGATAAACACGAAAGAAGACTCACTATCACTTCAAGACGATATAAATAGGGTTTTGAATTGGTTAAAAGATTGGCAGATACCGTTTCTTCTTCTTCTTTGCGATACGTGCAGTTTGCATGAAGGTTTTTCCTCCCGATCATTGTAAGAGTGGTGATGTTGAAAGATGTGACACTCACAGTGGGACATCAATGTTTATAATTTGGCAGAGATTGGAAATTATTGATGTCTTCTATTTGTGTGAGAATAATGAGAAAATTAAACATGAGTGGAAATGGATTCATGATGGTAAGGATGAGGAGCTGTGTTAATGGTGGTATCAAAGTGTTGCTGTTCAAGGAAAAGTGTGTGGTTCAGTCAAGAGAGTGAGTTTGTGAGTCGAAGAATGTTTGGGAATAAGTCACTAGTCAGATAAGTTAGAATAGATTATAATAGGGTAAGAAAGAGTACATTAAGTAACATGGGGTTCATGTGTGTAAGGTTAGGTTAGGTTAACCTAAGTTAGTTAACCTAACCTAACCTAATTTTAAGTTAGGTTAGATTAGGTTAGGTTGAGGTAGGTTAGTTCAAGATGGGTTGTTATGCTGTTGTATTTCGATTTTTTTCGTCTGGGATGTGACTACATCGGTCTTCTTTGACGAGCCAATAGTCCATCGTGTTGAATATCTGATAGTGGTTGGAGGATGGTTAGTGGATGAATGTGGTTTATGTTGTTTTTCAGTCAAAGTGGCAGGTCGTTGGGAGGTTTGTACAGCTGGGGGATTCTTACTCCGCGTGCTGGTGGTTGGGGTTTGTGGCAAAGTCAGCCTGGGGGAGTGACTTGGGTAAGGCGTGCTAAGGAGTCATTTAGGAGTTTTTCCATCAACATTTCAAACGATGTGTGTCCAGCAATGGTAGCTGTGTTAGAGCGGATGTCATTGTCAATGGGTGTCAATGTGGTGTCTTTTGGGACCGCCTAGGGGATGGGTTGTATTACGTGTGTAAAGAATTTAGTTAGGAGTCGGTCCAACGTCTTTTCTATTGCATTTTCATTGCCAGTGACAAGAGTCTCAACAAGATCGGCAATCTTAGTCGTACGTTTTATGGGATCAGATTGGACTCTGAAACTGTAGGATTGTCAGTGACAGACATATCAGGAACAAGCAAAAGTTATGGTTGAGTGTGAGGTAGCGGTTGACGATGGGCTGAGTTAGGTTGTTTCAATGCACTACTGTATTGCAGGTTATTGGTAAGAAGAACCTTAGGTTTTGCCGCAATGTATGAAGGACATTGTTTGAATGTAATGTTGTGATCGTCACCACAGTTTGAGCAGGTGAGTACATATGATGCACAGTCCTGTGTGTAATGGGAACCAGAGTATTTTCCACATTTAATGTGAAGGGTGCAGCCTTTCCTGGTATGGTTAAAACCTTTACATATGAAGCATTGACTGTTACGGGGTATGTACACCTCTACTCTATGGAGTAAGCTGTTAAACCAAACCTGATCAGGGGGGGGGGAGAGTAGTCTAGAAGAGTAAATAGGGCAGTGCCTGTATCACTCAGTTCTCCGTTTATTCTACGGATACATTTTTTGACTCCAAAGATTGGAATGCCATCTGCCAGAAGTTGTGCCTTGATGTCGTTTGCACTAATGTCTACAACATGTCTGAATATATATTTTGCTAATAGGTCACATAGTGGTTTGTAGCATTTGACTTAGTGTCCACAGATGTCAGTAACGTCTGAAAGCTCTAGTTCCTCGCTGTGTTTGTGGTCCACTGCGATTAAGTTCCTTTGTTTGTTAGGTTTAATATCGTGCAATATGATCTTAAATATATTGGGAATGGCATTATATAGGATACTTTGTGACCTGCTATTTCTGAAAACAATCCTATCTTCCTCGTCAAAGGCAATTATGAAAATTTGTAAAGCAGGAGAACTTGTCCTAGCTTGGTTGAGCGGGTGATGTTGATACTGAGGCCGCCTGGGGCCAGGATGGTCTCTCTTTACCTCTGTATGATGGCGACGTTGCGCCTCTAATCTGTTTGCCTTACTGTGATGTTTACTGTCCAGGAAAACTCCCTCTGGATCCTCCTCCAAGACCGGGTGACCATCATAATCTAAATGTGTGCCATGTAACAGTGGTTTCTTAAAACTCTCAAAGGTATCGTGGATATTTGTAGGAGAGATACTGTGCACACCTCCAGCCGTTGCCATGTTGTTCGCCTCCCCCCCCATATCCTCCCAAGAAGCAGTTTAATGCTGAAAAATGTTGCAAATCAAAGATACAAATATTGCAAGTCAAATGCAATATCATTCAAAGATAACTGGGAACTCTTCTATGGAAGAAATAACATGTATGCTCGAGATGGGGTGCATTTATCTAGGGCTGAGGTTGTTGCTATTGCTAACTCATTTCTTCCTGTGGCTGGAGGGGTTTGTTTGGGTTTAAAGTTTAAAGTAATATGGGAATTGATGTGGAGAAAGGAGGAAATATAAGTATGTGTTTGTAGGGGAAACATATTGACAAAATGAACAGGGAAAGAGAAAGGCTTCAAATTAATAATACACTTAAGGTATATTACAAGAACAGTAGGAGTCTAAGAAACAAAATAAACTATTTAAATGATCTTGTCTGCACAGAAAAAAATTATTATTGCACTTGCCGAAACATGGATGAATGTAGAGAATAGAGAACTTTTAGCTGAATATTAAATAAACGGATAAAAACTATTTATCGCAGATAGATATATTAGACGAGGAGGGGGAGTAGCCATTTATGTTAGGGAAAACTGTACATGTAATCTCAAATATTGAAACAAAACGGAGCCCCACACAGAAACTATCTAGCTAGAATTAAACGAAAAAATAAAAATCTTATAATATAAGTTATTTACAGGCCACCAAACTTAGGCAGAATGGAAGCAAAGCATCTATGGGATGAAATATCTAGGTCAAACAGTATTTGTGTCATGGGTGACTTTAATTTTATTGGAATAAACAGGATTAACAGAGCAGGGAATAACGAATCAGAAGATTTTCTACAATTAATTGACGATTGCTTCCCCCCCCCCCCCCCCCAACATCGTCATCATGACTGTTACACTCTCAACAAAGTCATCATGACTGTTACACTCCCAACATCGGCATCATGACTATTACATCGTTATTATGAATATTACACTCCCAATATCGTTGTCATGACTATTACACTACCAAAATAGTCATCATGACTATTACACTCCCAACATCGTCATCATGACTATTACACCCCCAACATAGTCATCATTACTATTACTCTCCCAACATCGCCATCATGACAATAACACTCCCATCATAGTCATCATGACTATTACTCTCCCAATGTCGTCATCATGACTATTACTCTCCCAACATCATCATCAGTACTATTACACCCCCATCATGGTCGTCATGACTATTACACTCCCAACATCGTTCTCAAGACTATTGCACACCTAACAAAGTCATCATGACTATTACACTCCCAACATCGTGATCAAGACTATTACACTCCCAACATAGTCATCATGAATATTACACTCCCAACATAGTCATTATTACTATTACACTCCCAACATCGTCGTCATGACTATAACACTCCCATCATAGTCATCATAACTATAACTCTTCCAACATCGTTATCATGACTATGACTCCCCCAACATCGTCATCATGACAATTACACTGCCAACATCGTCATCATGACTATTACACCCCAAACATAGTCATCATTACCATTACACTCCCAACATCGTCATCATGACTATTACACTCCCATCATAGTCATCATGACTATTACTCTCCCAACGTCGTCATCATGACTATTACTCTCCCAACATCATCATCAGTACTATTACACCCCCATCATGGTCGTCATGACTATTACACTCCCAACATCGTCATCATGACTATAAAACCTCAACATAGTCATCATGACTATTACACTCCCATCACAGTCATCATGACTATTACACTCCCATCATAGTCATCATGACTATTACATTCCCATCATCGTCATCATGACTATTACACCCACAACATAGTCATCATTAATATTACTCTCCCAACATCGTCATCATGACTATAAAATCTTAACATAGTCATCATGACTATTACACTCCCATCATAGTCAACATGACTATTACATTCCCAACATCGTCGTCATGACAATAACACTCCCAACAAAGTCATCATGACTATTCCTCTCCAAACATCGTCATCAAGACTATTGCACACCCAACAAAGTCATCATGACTATTACACTCCCAACATCGTGATCAAGACTATTACACTCCCAACATCGTGATCAAGACTATTACACTCCCAACATCGGGATCAAGACTATTTCACTCCCAACATCGTCATCATGACTATAACACTCCCATCATAGTCATCATAACTATTACTCTTCCAACATCGTCATCATGACTAATACTCCCCCAACATAGTCATCATGATTATTACACTCCCAACATCGTCATCATGACTATTACACCCCCATCATAGTCATCATTACTTTTACACTCCCAACATCGTCATCATGACTATAACACTCTCATCATAGTCATCATGACTATTTCTCTCCCAACGTTATCATCCTGACTATTACTCTCTCAACATCGTCATCAGTACTATTACTCCCCCATCATAGTCGTCATAACTATTACTCTCCCAACATCGTCATCATGACAATTATTCCCCGAACATCGTCATCATGACAATAACACTCCCAACATAGTCATCATCATGACTATTACTCTCCCAACATCGTCATCATGACTATTATTGCCCCCAACATCGCCATCATAACAATTACATTGCCAACATAGTCATCATGACTATTACACTCCCAACATCGTTATCATGACTATTACACCCCCAACATAGTCATCATGACTATTATACTCCCAACATCGTCATCATGACTATTACACCCCCCAACATAGTCATCATTACTATTACACTCCCAACATCGTCATCATGACAATAACAATCCAAACATAGTCATCATGACTATTCCTCTCCGAACACCGTCATCATTACCATTACTCTCCCAACATTGTCATCATGACTAATATTCCCCCAATATCGTCATCATAACAATTACACTGCCAACATACTCATCATGACTATTACACTCTCAACATCGTGATCAAGACTATTACTCTCCCAACATAGTCATCATGACTGTTACACTCCCAACATCAGCATGATGACTATTACATCGTCATCATGAATATTACACCTCCAACATAGATATTATTACTCTTACACTCCCAACATCGTCATCATGACTATAACACTCCTATCATAGTCATCATAACTATTACTCCTCCAACATCGTCATCATGACTAATACTCCCCCAACATCGTCATCATGACAATTACACTGCCAACATAGTCATCATGACTATTACACTTCCAACATCGTCATCATGACGATTACACCCCCAACACAGTCATCATGACTATTATACTCCCAACATCGTCATCATGACTATAACACTCCCATCATAGTCATCATGACTATTTCTCTCCCAACGTCATCATCATGACTATTACTCTCCCAACATCGTCTTCAGTACTATTACACCCTCAACATAGTCATCATTATTATTACACTCCCAACATCGTCATCATGACAATAACACTCCCAACATAGTCATCATGACATTTACTCTCCCAACATCGTCATCATGACTATTACTCCCCGAATATCGTCAACATGACAATTAAACTGCCAATATAGTCGTCATGACTATTACACTCCCTACATCGTTCTCAAGACTATTGCACACCTAACAAAGTCAACATGACTAATACACTCCCAACATCGTGATCAAGACTATTACACTCCCAACATAGTCATAATGACTGTTACACTCCCAATATCGGCATCATGACTATTACATCGTCATCATGAATATTACACTCCCAACATCGTCATAGTCACTATTACACTTCCAACACAGTCATCATGACTATTACACTCCCAACATCGTGATCATGCGTATTACACTCCAACATTGTCATCATTACTATTACACTCCCAACATCGTCATCAGTACTATTACACCCCCATCATAGTCGGCATGACAATTACACTTCCAAGATCGTCATCGTGACGATTACACCCCCAACATAGTCATCATGACTATTACACTCCCAACATCGTCGTCAGTATTATTACACCCCATCATAGTCGGCATGACAATTACACTTCCAAGATCGTCATCGTGACGATTACACCCCCAACATAGTCATCATGACTATTACACTCCCAACATCGTCGTCAGTACTATTACACCCCCATCATAGTCGGCATGACAATTACACTTCCAAGATCGTCATCGTGACGATTACACCCCCAACATAGTCATCATGACTATTACTCTCCGAACATCGTCATCATTACTATTACTCTCCCAACATCGTCACCATGACTATTATTCCCCCCAACATCGTCATCATGACTATTACACTCCCAACATCGTTCTCAAGACTATTGCAAACCTAACAAAGTCATCATGACTATTACACTCCCAACATCGTGATCAAGACTATTACACTCCCAACATAGTCATCATGAATATTACACTCCCAACATAGTCATTATTACTATTACACTCCCAACATCGTCGTCATGACTATAACACTCCCATCATAGTCATCATAACTATAACTCTTCCAACATCGTTATCATGACTATGACTCCCCCAACATCGTCATCATGACAATTACACTGCCAAGTACGATGATGATAAATCCTTTCACTGCCACTCCACTGGCAGGCTAACACACCACAGTGTTCTTCCGGGGGGACGACGTCACAACAGCTGCAGCAAACTTCACAGTATGGAGACTGGCTGCCTCGGGTAGACTGACTCAACCCTCAACACAGCGGTCCCAGGTCGACTCTGTAAACAGACACGTCATCAATAACCGGGACACTAATACACCTCACTTACGGGCTCGGGCACAAACACCTGACGTATCCAGTCCATAGATGGCGCTGTCGTCGGAGCACCACCTCACCAGAGGTCAGGAGCGGCTGTGTTGTGAGCTACACAGGACTGGAAACTGGCCCTTGTGGCCGATATTCGCCGTCCTCATACGGTGTCGTCGTTCGTTTGGCGGGGGGTTTCGGGAGCTGACCCACAGATGGCGTAGTCGTTACTGCTCCTTGCTCGGACGCTGGATCCAGGTTCGTAACACCTCCCCACCAAAAAGAATTTGGTTTGGGGTTCTATAAAAAGAAACACAAACCAAATTAGTACGACGACACAACTCCAAATGGACACACATGCTTTATAATCTGGGATGGCGAGGCTGTCTCGTCTACTGAATTGTACTAAAGAAAATCCCTGGCACAAAGGGACCTTGAAAATGGCAGGCGATGACCTGCCTGACATAATCTTCCACACCTCCTCTGCGATGGCAAACAGGGACATCATCTCACACCTCTCGAGTAAGGATTGGTTTCGACACGATTTGGGGTGACTCGACACTTCCTTATGTCGTGGCACCGATGATGGCTGACCACAGACGGCATTTCTGGTGCCGGTCCGATGGTCCTTCAGGGAGACAGGAACCTGGAATACAGGGGTCTGATAATTCAGAGTGATAGCGACATCGGGTAAAACAGTACTTACAGCATACTCTACTAGGTCCACACCTAGTCCCAACGGGGCTGTTCGTACGTCGCAGGTGGCATTCGCTCTGTCACCGTCAGGTCGACCAACGTTCCGCATAACGCTGTGTTGAGGCTCAGCAATCACGCGGGGGGTGTCAACCTGTCGGAAACAGTCACTCATATTATCACATGTCGTACCTCCTGTATCAACCATCACCTTCCAGGTCCCTTCTTCAACTGCAACACCTGCAGTATAAATCTCCAATCCCTGGGACCTCTTCACGATGTTCATGGGAGCCATCATTCGTCGGGTCGTCCACCGGTCCTCACTGAGAGCACAAACGAGAACACATACGAGAATCAAACAAAATACCAATAGGAAACATTTGGTAAGTCGAGGGATAAGTTTCCTGAGCTTGTCATGTCCATAGCCGGCACCATCCACTAGCCTGGCTTGGACAGAAGAGGGCACTAGACCTTTTGAACACACCTCACATACCTCTGACGTCTGGGGAATCTCTGGCTGGTCCACTACACGCTGTAACTTGCCATACCGCAAGCACCCCTCAGCCTTCGCTCCAGACTCGTTGGTATCCGTGGGTGTCTGCACACAAGGCCTCTCTTCTAGCTCAGGTACTTCTGCCATCGTAACTTCATGTACCTTGTCGAGAGAATCAGGAGACACTGCTAAATAACTGTCGATCTGCGGGGGAGAGGACAAATTAGACATGTTCAAATCCGGGTCTGTCTTTACCTGGACATTACCATTGCCTGTTACCTCAGACCGTGCTGTTCCGGTAGACTCGTCCGCAACCTGAGGATGATTGGTGCTCCAATCGGTCACCAAGTCGTTGGCTAGTACCACGTCAATCCCAGCCACAGGGAGGGTATCGACTACTGCCAACGCACATGTGCCGCTGAAATAAGGCGAGTCGAGATGTACTGGCACTAAGGGGGCGATGTACTGCGTCCTTGGAAACCCAACGAGGACAACCTCTTGTCTCCCGTCCACACTTACTCCCTCGGGTACCGAGCTCTTCACGATCAGGGACTGGGCTGCTCCACTATCTCTGAGCACTACAACTGATCTACCAGTATGATCACTCGATACATACCCGCCTGAAGTGTGAGGGGAAAACAATCTGGGTTCTTCCTGCGTCGTCGTCGACTGGCTTCCTGCTGGTGATGTTCCACAGCTCATCAACATCACCTCCCTACGTGCGCTGCCACCTCTTCTGCCTCGGCACCTAGCAGCTACGTGCCCTTTCTGCCCACAAGTCCAGCACACCATATTCCTCCTCGGGCTCCGGTGTTTCGGACTGCTAGGACTTGTTCTTCGGGGGCTACTTGGGGGCGTCTTCTTAGCACTTTGTGGGACGGGTCTTTCTTCTTCTTCGTCGTGAGGTCTGTCAAACCGGCGCTGGTAATTCCTCGGGACGTACTTAGCAGACGGCCTATGAGTCAGGATATACTCTTCAGCCATGGTGGCTGCTGCACTCAAGGTCTCCACCTGCTGTTCCTCTAAGTACGTCTTGAGGTCTCCAGACAAACAATCCTTGAAGTCCTCGAGCAGAATCAGCTGCTCGAGGTCTTCCTTGGTCTCCACCTTCCGAGAGGCACACCATTCTTGAAAAAGTCGCTCCTTGATGGCGGCGAATTCGGTGAAAGTGTGCTCCGAGGTCTTCTTCAGGTTTCTGAACTTTTGCCTATACGCCTCAGGTACCAATTGTTACGCCATGAGCACAACCTTCTTCACCTTGTCATAATCGCTGGAGTCGTCAAGGGATAACGTAGAGTAGGCGATTTGGGCCTTCCCAGTCAAGACTGACTGTATCATGATGGCCCAATTCTCCCTTGGCCACTCCAAAGAGGCAGCGACTTTCTCGAAGGCTGCAAAGAATTTTGACACTTCCTTCTCATGGAATTTGGGGACCATTTTGATGTTGCGTACCGGATCGAAGCTACTGGTGTCCGTTGTTTGCCTCCGACCACCGCCTAATCGCAAAACTTCTAGTTCATGTTGTCTCTCTCTTTCCTCTTTGTCTCGTCGTTCTTGTCTGTCTCGTTCCTCTCTTTCTCGCTCTCGTTCTTCTCTCTCCCGTTCTCGTTCTTCTCTCTCTCGTCTCTCTTCTCTGTCTCGTTCTTCTCTCTCTCGTTCTCGTTCTTCTCTCTCTCTTTCTCGTTCTTCTCTCTCTCGTCTCTCTTCTCTTTCTCGTTCTTCTCTCTCTCGTTCTCGTTCTTCTCTCTCTCTTTCTCGTCTCTCTTCTCTTTCTCGTTCTTCTCTTTCTCGTTTCTCTTCTCTTTCTCGTTCTTCTCTTTCTCGTTTCTCTTCTCTTTCTCTCTCTGCTTTCCTTTCTTCTAATTCTAAACGTCTCATCTCTAATTCTTTATCTTGTCTCTCGTTCCATTTCTAATTTCTTCCATTCTATTTCACGATTGATCTCTAGGGCACGCATCTTGACTGTTAGGAAGCTGATATTAAGCTCGCCTGCATCACTGTCAACGTCGCTGCCCTTATCTTCTTTTTCCGTGGAAGCTATGTCTGCACTTTCCTTTGTACTAGGAGTCTCGCCTTCCTGTTTCTCTTCTGCCTTCAGGTGCCGGTGTACCTTGGACAAGATCTCCACACGGGAATCACTGGCACGGATCTTGATCTCCAGGTAGGCGCTCACTAGTACAAGCTCTGGTTTGCTCAAATATTTTAATCTGGCAAGACAATCCTCTCTGTTCAGAAAAGCCTGAACCTCGTCCAGATCATCGATGGTAGCTTTGTCTGCCATTGTCACAGATGGAACACTTAGCACTTAACACACTGCTTACACGTTAGCACTTAACACACCGAGCACTGTTCTACGCCAATATTGCACGTAATCACTTCGGGCACCGCACTACCCAATATTGCACTGAATCCAAGCGAACACTTCGCTCTACAATATTACACTGAATCACTGAGCACCGCACTAGTCAATATTGCACTTAATCGCTTAATCACAGCGAGCACCGCACTGCACAATATCGCACTTAGTCACTGAGCACCGCACAGGACGTATAACGTCACAATCGTCACACAGGGGGAATTATATACAGGGATTACGCCACTTCACCACCCCTGTCAAACATACTTATCAAGGGGACGAATCCCGCTGGGGATGCCAATTATGTTACGGCCCTCTCGGGACGCAACGGGGTCCTTACTCTGATGTTGTTAGAGGAAGATATATGTATCCGTTCCCGAGCCAGTAGTGGCTATAAAGGGATGAGATCCGTGACGCAAGTAACTTAAAGGGAGTAGGGAAAGAAAGCTAAGAACTTAATATTATATAATGTCCGTCACCAATAAATAATATATAAAATGGTTACACAAAAGGGGGGGGGGGGTATTAACACTATACAAGGGGATTAATCCATAATCGTGGTCTTCTGCTGAAGACGCTGGTGCCACACCACTTGGTGCAGAGTCCTTGGTGCTTTCTTCGTGGCCTCACGACGTGTCCTCTGAGAATGCCGAGCCTACCCGGGCCACAGGTCAGCCAAAACGCAGGTCCACTGGGGGCACCGTCGTGGAGGCCGTCAACCACACGTCCAGCTGGTCTGCTGGCAGGTACTGAGCCACCAAGGCTGGTACGGCCACTCCACGAACGATATAAGGGGTACACCCTAGACAGGAGTCTCGTGTGATATCACACGTCACCCTCCTGTCTTCAGTACCCCAGTGGATGATCGTCTCCAACAGTCGGTCCCGGGTAAATCCTTTCACTGCCACTCCACTGGCAGGCTAACACACCACAGTGTTCTTCTGGGGGGACGACGTCACAACAGCTGCAGCAAACTTCACAGTATGGAGACTGGCTGCCTCGGGTAGACTGACTCAACCCTCAACACAGCGGTCCCAGGTCGACTCTGTAAACAGACACGTCATCAATAACCGGGACACTAATACACCTCACTTACGGGCTCGGGCGCAAACACCTGACGTATCCAGTCCATAGATGGCGCTGTCGTCGGAGCACCACCTCACCAGAGGTCAGGAGCGGCTGTGTTGTGAGCTATACAGGACTGGAAACTGGCCCTTGTGGCCGATATTCGCCGTCCTCATACGGTGTCGTCGTTCGTTTGGCGGGGGTTTCGGGAGCTGACCCACAGATGGCGTAGTCCTTACTGCTCCTTGCTCGGACGCTGGATCCGGGTTCGTAACAATTACACTCCCAACATCGTCATCATGACTATAAAACCTCAACATAGTCATCATGACTATTACACTTCCATCATAGTCAACATGACTATTACATTCCCATCACAGTCATCATGACTATTACATTCCCATCATAGTCATCATGACTATTACATTCCCATCACCGTCATCATGACTATTACACTCCCATCATAGTCAACATGACTATTACATTCCCAACATCGTCATCATGACAATAACACTCCGAACATCGTCATCAAGACTATTGCACACCCACCAAAGTCATCATGACTATTACACTCCCAACATCGTTCTCAAGACTTACACCCCCAACATAGTCATCATGACTATTATACTCCCAACATCGTCATCATGACTATTACACCCCCAACATAGTCATCATTATTATTACACTCCCAACATCGTCATCATGATAATAACACTCCCAACATAGTCATCATGACTATTACTCTCCGAACATCGTCATCATTACTATTACTCTCCCAACATCGTCATCATGACTATTACTCCCCCAACATCGTCAACATGACAATTACACTGCCAACATAGTCGTCATGACGATTACACTCCCAACATCGGCATCGTGCCTATTACACCCCAACATAGTCATCATTACTATTACACTCCCAACATCGTCATCATGACTATAACACTCCCATCACAGTCATCATGACTATTACTCTTCCAGCGTCGTCATCGTGACTATTACCCTCCCAACATCGTCATCAGTACTATTACACCCCCATCATGGTCGTCATGACTATTACACTCCCAACATCGTCATCATGACTATAAAACCTCAACATAGTCATCATGACTATTACACTTCCATCATAGTCAACATGTCTATTACATTCCCATCACAGTCATCATGACTATTACATTCCCATCATAGTCATCATGAATAATAGTCTCCCAACGTCGTCATCATGACTATTACTCTCCCAACATCATAATCAGTACTATTACACCCCCATCATGGTCGTCATGACTATTACACCCCAACATAGTCATCATTACTATTACACTCCCAACATCGTCATCATGACTATTACACTCCCATCACAGTCATCATGACTATTACACTCCCATCATAGTCATCATGACTATTACATTCCCATCATCGTCATCATGACTATTACACCCACAACATAGTCATCATTACTATTACTCTCCCAACATCGTCATCATGACTATAAAATCTTAACATAGTCATCATGACTATTACACTCCCATCATAGTCAACATGACTATTACATTCCCAACATCGTCGTCATGACAATAACACTCCCAACAAAGTCATTGTTACGGCCCTCTCGTGACGCAACGGGGTTCTTACTCTGTTGTTGTTAGAGGAAGATATATATCCGTTCCCAAGCCAGTAGTGGCTATCAAGGGATGTGATCCGTGACGCAAGTAACTTAAAGGGGGAAGGGAAAGAAAGTTAAGAACTTAAGATTATAATTCACCGTCACCAAATAAATATATAAGATATAAAAGAGTGCACAGGGGGAGGGGTATTAACACTATACAAGGGGAAATACACTGTAGTCTTCTGCTGAAGACTACGGATCCTCGCTCTCGGTGCCGAGTCCTCGGTGCTTCTGTGGCCACACAACGAATTCTCTGCGAAGTTGAGCCTACCCTGGCCACAGGTCAGCCAAAACACAGGTCCACTGGGGGCACCGCCATGGAGGCCGTCAACCACACGTCCAGCTGGTCTGCTGGCAGGTTCTGAATCAGCAAGGCTGGTCAGGCCACTCCACGAACGATATAAGGGGAACGCCCTAGACAGGAGCCTCGTGTGACACCACAAATCACTCTCCTGTCCTCAATACCCCAGTGGATGATCGTCTCCAACAGTCGGTCCCGGGTAATCCTTTTACTGCCACTCCACTGGCAGGCTAACACACCACAGTGTTCTTCCGGGGGGACGACTTCACAACTGCTGTAGCAAAGTACAAGGTATGGAGACGGCTGCCTCGGGTAGACTGACTCAACTCCCATCACAGCAGTCCCAGGTCGACTCTGTAAGCAGACACGTCATCAATAACTGGGACACACTAAAACACCTCACTTACAGGCTCAGACACAAACGCCCACCTATCCACTCCATAGATGGTGCTGGTGTCTGAGCATCACCTCACCAGAGGTCAGCAGCGGCGGTGTTGTGAGCTGCACAGGACTGGAAACTGGTCCTTGTGGCCAGTATTCGCCGTCCTCACTAGGTGTCGTCGTCCGTTTGGCGGGGGTTTCGGGAGCTACTGTTACACCTCCATCATAGTCCTCATGACTATTACATTCCCATCATAGTCATCATGACTATTAAACTCCCAACATCGTCTTCATGACAATTACTCTCCCAACATAGTCATCATTACTATTACACTCGAAACATCGTCATCATGACAATAACACTCCCAACATAGTCATCATGACTATTCCTCTCCGAACGTCGTCATCATGACTATTACATCGTCATCATGAATATTACACTCCCATTATCGTCGTCATGACTATTACACTTCAAACATCGTCATCATGACTATTCCTCTCCAAACATCGTCATCATTACTATTACTCTCCCAACATCGTCATCATGACTATTAGTCTCCCAACGTCGTTATCATGACTATTACTCTCCCGACATCGTCATCATTACTATTACACCCCCATAATAGTCGTCATGACTATTACACTCCCAACATCGTCATCAGTACTATTACACCCCCATAATAGTCGTCATGACTATTACACTCCCAACATCGTCGTCACAACTACTACACTCCCAACATAGTCATCATGACTATTACACTCTCAGCATAGTTATCATAAGTATTACACTCCGAACATAATCATGATGACTATTCCAACATGGAAATGCCTGGTAATGATTCCCAGCATCATCATCGGTACAAATAGTTAAAAAAACAAAAACGATTATGTACTGTAGTTCGGGTAACACCATCACCACCACTACTTGCGGGCTCTTCATGCGCGTGCCACCTCATGGGTGGCTTAATCTTCATCAATCTTCACCACCACTATCATTTCCCCCCCCCCCCTCTTCACTCCCCGATGGTGACCATTTACACCATCACAACTAAAACCACTATTCCCACCCATAGCCTCGCACAATGACTGGTTAGTATTACTATATTGCCAGTTAACTATATTTTGTGTTATCTAGGATATAATTTTGGGTAGTAGTGCTGGATGGTATGGCTAAGTAAGAATCATAATAATTATACTCTCCCGTGACCAAGCAGATAGAGCGACAGGGTTCCAGTCCCTCCTAAGGCAGAAAAAATGAGGTGTCTTCCAGTGACAGTCTGCGTCTCCTCGGGGTCTCCCAGGGTGTTTGAAGTATACACAATGAGGCCTGGGGAGTGGGAGACGTATGCTGCAGTTGAGCAGCAATACACAGTACTCGACGCACAGAAACAACTTGCTGCACTCGCCCTAGGCAAACGTGAGACAAAGGTGTTACAACGTAAAAATAAGGACAAAAAAAATGAAGTAAAAGAGCGCCGCCAGAGGATGGTGAGGATTACACTGGATAACGGGAAGGTTCCCCCACGCCACCCTCCTCCCACCCGCGCCACCGTCTCCCACTGAACACTGCGAGAATGCAGGATTTATATTATTTAATTTAATTTAATTTATTTTAATTTTAAAGTGGACTGCTTTTTAATATTTACCCTAATAGGTGTTTATCCATGCACGTAGCGAGCCTTTAACTGTACATATAGCTTATATAACAATTGGTGGTTATAAATAAACTACAGTATAATGTATGTTAGTTTTATTGTAACCGTATAATGGGTTAGTGTAACGGGTAAAAAAGTCTATTGGGGAAGCCAGAGCATGCAAGGTGTCTGTGGTGTCTTGTAGTTGGTACAGTTCTCTTTGACTTCTCATGGATAACAAGCTTACCTGCCAACAAGTTAGGCTATAACACTTGCACTAACATGTAAAGTACAGGTGAGACATGAAATGAAAAGTGTAATAATAATAATGAGGATTACTTTTTGTTTCGGATTGATCTACTACATAACAGCAATGAACTATCTAATATTCTTTGACTGGACGGTAGAGCGACGGTCTCGCTTCTTGCACTTCAACGTTCAATCCCTGACCGTCCAAGAATGAGACCGGTACCACCTTACACCATCATCAATGACCACTGTACTTCCTTACACCATCAACAATGACCACTGTGTAACGGGGGGTGGGGGAAATAACTCTATCTTGTCCATTATTCCACCCCCCAGTTAACTAACGAGGCCGGGGGAAACAGCTCTCTCTAGTCCGTTATCCCGTCCCCAGTTAGCTAACTATTCTAAAGCACTCCCAGAGTTCCTAAGGCAACCTCTCTCGTTCAACACCTTGTAACCTAGGTATTTGACTACCTAGGTGCTAAGACTACAAGGCGCCGTCACTTGATCAGCTACCCGAAACTCTAGAGAGAACTCTAGAATACAGAATCATTGCCACAAACGTATAAGTGAAAACGAAAGGAAAGAAATGAATAGTGAAGTAATTAGTGAGGGTTTGGGGTGAGAGGCAGAGAGGTGGGAGGAGCGAGAAGGGTCATTAGTTGAAAGTGAGAGTTTAGAGAAGGGTGGAGGGAGAGGTGTAGATAGGTAGAAGTAGAAGAGTAGATAGTAGAAGTAGAAGAGTAGATAGTAGAAGACGAAATGCTGCCACCATCCATTCATGATCATTACATACAAGACAAGGAATGGAACTTGCCTGTATCACAAAATTCTCAAAGGATGTTATCATGAGTTCATTATTAGTATGTTCCCTCTGTACCATGTATCAACTCCAAACATGTACTCATTTATATCATGAACCCAGTAACCACAGAGGTTTTCTCAAATCCTCAACTCAAAGCTCTAGGGAACAAAGTTAAACACAATTTAAATAATAAATTCATAATTATATTTCACATGAAGTATCATAATGTAGCAATTCAATTAAAATGTTAAAGAGAGTCATTATCCAAGAATTCGAGAACCCTACAACTTGACTGCCCCTGATCATCACACAACATATGTAAACACGACCAAGTCACCTTAATGTTCACTCACCGAGGACTGAGTCTAAGTTGAATAGAGAGGGGGGGGGGGGGGTCTGTAGTTGACAGAGACTCCCGCCCTTGCCGGCCGACAGCCTCCCTGATAGGGACGTCTCTGCTCTCGTCTGCTGTTCTGTCTGTTAATGCTTTTTGCTGGATAGCTCTCCGAGTTTATATTGGGGAACCTAGTAGCTAACTCCGCCCACAAATAGATAGCCTCCGGCACTACCACGCCACTCCTTAAACGTCGGTTTGTTTGAAGGCTACCAGACTACAATTAAGAGCTTAGCGGAAGCAAGGTGAAATTCTCATGATCTGACCTCAGGTCACTTGAGGTCATTAACGCTTTGAGGTGTGAGATCTCAGGCAGACAACTGGCGCCTCTCAGATCCTTGTCTGTGACTCATGTACTCTATATATATTTTAAATAAACTAACCCAAACACTTTTACAGTGTTACATCTCCCCTTCTCCCCGAAATAAAGTTTTTGCAACACTGCTAAAGCAAGCTAGCTGTGTGCGACAACTTTATTAACGAAAAGAATACATCCTAGCTAAACAAATATACATCATCCTACTCTAAAAATGAAATATATAGACAGACGTCCATTGTCTCTGGCTGGGCGACGTCACTGCTTGGTCTTGTAGATAATCCTGTACCACATTTCTTCAACACAACTGCCTCCGTCGCTTCTCCGTCGTTAACGCACAACAACACTTGGTCAACCCGAAAGCCGTTACTACTTGAACTGAGCACAGGACCGTGGAATTCGGTTGTCCCAGCTGATCTGTAATTGGCCCTACGTCAGTCACCATGAGAGACGTATATTGGGGTTCTTCACAGCTATAGGGACTACAAGTTTCGAGACCTTCATATAGTTGCCAACAGTAGAAATCCCATCCTACTCTTCTTCCTCCCTGTTGCTCCAGCACGCCTCCTTCAGAGAGCCACTTCTGACAGCCACATCAAGTCCGCACGACACAGGAAGAATCACTCAACAGAGCAGCATGCTAGTAGGAGGGGCGGCCAGTCAAGGCAAACGATCCTGTCTTGCAATTACGCTCCATGCAATGATGCTGACACCAGCAAGGGACACTAGGTATCATGTCTCACTCAGCTTGTCTTATCTTCTCTTCTTTCTTCTCTCTTCTTTCTTCTCTCTTCTTTCTTCTTTCTTCTTTCTTCTTTCTTCTCTCTTCTTCCTCCCATGGGTCTTAGACAAGCGACCTGGGGTCCATTGGGGGTCTGTCCGTCCTGGGGTCCATCCTGGGTAGACCGATGTTGGTGGGACAGACTGGAGTCGTTGTTGCTCCTCTTCCATCATTACTGGGTCGTCTGGGGTCGTCTGCAGAACGACCTGGGGTCCACTGGGGGTCCGTCCGTCTTGGGGTCCCCTGGGGTCCGTCCGTCTTGGGGTCCCCTGGGGTCCGTCCGTCTTGGGGTCCACTGGGTAGACCAATGTTGACCGACCGAGAGGGCTGTATCTCGGGGGTCCCCTGGGGTGATGGTGGTGGTGGTGATAAACGCCCCTGAGTGTGGTACACAGCAGCCGTCTCCCTCTTCTGTATGTGCGTCTCTCCTCTCTTCTGGCTCCCACCTGTGAAATGAACAGAAAGGCGACAATACGTGTTCCCAAGATGTTTGTGTGACCCTGTAGTTTGTATAGGGTTACACAGTCCTATCATACCGCTCTCCTCCTGGCAACAACTACACTTCAATTTTTAATAATCCAATTAACTCTTTAATGATATTGACTTGGTGGAACATAAAACAGTAACAGAGGAAAGTTTAGAGAAGAGAGAATAAGGTCATCACTACTTATAATTTGTCACTAAACGAATCTCCACAATAAATATCAAAACTAATAGACAAAACACTAGCCTAACTTAACTGTACCGTTCCTAATCTTAAGTACATAAACCGCCGTTACTCCCACCCTTAACCTACAGCCACCTACGTGACCCAGAGTGTTTCCCTAGCATCTCCGCCGGTAAACAACTCAAAACTGTTGCCACCCCTGTGACCAGACTATCTAACGTCGAGCGTCCCCAACGTGAAGTCTACTGACATACTAGTCCACACTAGCATGCTGTACAATACCAGTACACCTCGGGTTATTGCGTTCAAATGGAGTAAAACAGTCGATCGCAATAATCTGAGCAGAACCACTACTTAAAAACTACACCTGCCACTACCCACTGACCTGGAGACCAGCGGTGGCTGGGTGTCCCCGTGGGACATGCGAGGTCACCTGTCACACTCAGCTGACCTGCACTACCAACACCGCTAAGTTCCCAAATCGCCAAATCTTATTACTAACATAAATCACTACACACGCAAGTTCTGGTGAACATTCCCTGAACTTCACAAAACTCACAAAATCACTAAACACAACACCAGAGAATCACTATCTCCTAACCTGAAAAAAAGTTCGCTAACTCGCGAATAATAAACACCTGTCAAGATCTCCCTGATAGCGCCTGAGCGGCAAAGAGACACGTGGGACTGAACAATGTTGAAAGAACACCATCTACCTACAACATTGTTCAACACCGCTGCCAACATTGTAACGGGGGTGGGGGAAATAGCTCTATCTTGTCCATTATTCCACCCCCCAGTTATCTAACGAGGCCGGGGGAAACAGCTCTCTCTAGTCCGTTATCCCGTCCCCAGTTAGCTAACTATTCTAAAGCACTCCCAGAGTTCCTAAGGCAACCTCTCTCGTTCAACACCTTGTAACCTAGGTATTTGACTACCTAGGTGCTAAGACTACAAGGCGCCGTCACTTGATCAGCTACCCGAAACTCTAGAGAGAACTCTAGAATACAGAATCATTGCCACAAACGTATAAGTGAAAACGAAAGGAAAGAAATGAATAGTGAAGTAATTAGTGAGGGTTTGGGGTGAGAGGCAGAGAGGTGGGAGGAGCGAGAAGGGTCATTAGTTGAAAGTGAGAGTTTAGAGAAGGGTGGAGGGAGAGGTGTAGATAGGTAGAAGTAGAAGAGTAGATAGTAGAAGTAGAAGAGTAGATAGTAGAAGACGAAATGCTGCCACCATCCATTCATGATCATTACATACAAGACAAGGAATGGAACTTGCCTGTATCACAAAATTCTCAAAGGATGTTATCATGAGTTCATTATTAGTATGTTCCCTCTGTACCATGTATCAACTCCAAACATGTACTCATTTATATCATGAACCCAGTAACCACAGAGGTTTTCTCAAATCCTCAACTCAAAGCTCTAGGGAACAAAGTTAAACACAATTTAAATAATAAATTCATAATTATATTTCACATGAAGTATCATAATGTAGCAATTCAATTAAAATGTTAAAGAGAGTCATTATCCAAGAATTCGAGAACCCTACAACTTGACTGCCCCTGATCATCACACAACATATGTAAACACGACCAAGTCACCTTAATGTTCACTCACCGAGGACTGAGTCTAAGTTGAATAGAGAGGGGGGGGGGGGGGGGGTCTGTAGTTGACAGAGACTCCCGCCCTTGCCGGCCGACAGCCTCCCTGATAGGGACGTCTCTGCTCTCGTCTGCTGTTCTGTCTGTTAATGCTTTTTGCTGGATAGCTCTCCGAGTTTATATTGGGGAACCTAGTAGCTAACTCCGCCCACAAATAGATAGCCTCCGGCACTACCACGCCACTCCTTAAACGTCGGTTTGTTTGAAGGCTACCAGACTACAATTAAGAGCTTAGCGGAAGCAAGGTGAAATTCTCATGATCTGACCTCAGGTCACTTGAGGTCATTAACGCTTTGAGGTGTGAGATCTCAGGCAGACAACTGGCGCCTCTCAGATCCTTGTCTGTGACTCATGTACTCTATATATATTTTAAATAAACTAACCCAAACACTTTTACAGTGTTACAACTGTACTGCCTTACACCTTCAACAATGACCACTGTACTGCCTAACACCTTCAACAATGACCACTGTACTGCCTAACACCATCAACAATGACCACTGTACTGTTTTACACCTTCAACAATGACCACTGTACTGCCTTACACCATCAACAATGACCACTGTACTGGCTTACACCTTCAATAATAACCACTGTACTGTCTTACACCTTCAACAATGACCACTGTACTGCCTTACACCATCAACAATGACCACTGTACTGTCTTACACCAGCAACAATGACCACTGTACTTCCTTACACCATCAATAATGACCACTGTACTGTCTTACACCTTCAACAATGACCACTGTACTGCCTTACACCATCAACAATGACCACTGTACTTCCTTACACCATCAACAATGACCACTGTACTGCCTTACACCATCAACAATGACCACTGTACTGGCTTACACCTTCAATAATAACCACTGTACTGTCTTACACCTTCAACAATGACCACTGTACTGCCTTACACCATCAACAATGACCACTGTACTTCCTTACACCATTAACAATGACCACTGTACTTCCTTACACCATCAACAATGACCACTGTACTGTCTTACACCTTCAACAATGACCACTGTACTGCCTTACACCTTCAACAATGACCACTGTACTGCCTTACACCATCAACAATGACCACTGTACTTCCTTACACCATCAACAATGACCACTGTACTGTCTTACACCATCAACAATGACCACTGTACTGCCTTACACCATCAACAATGACCACTGTACTTCCTTACACCATCAACAATGACCACTGTACTGCCTTACACCATCAACAATGACCACTGTACTTCCTTACACCATCAACAATGACCACTGTACTTCCTTACACCATCAACAATGACCACTGTACTTCCTTACAGCATCAACAATGACCACTGTACTTCCTTACACCATCAACAATGACCACTGTACTGTCTTACACCTTCAACAATGACCACTGTACTGCCTTACACCATCAACAATGACCACTGTACTTCCTTACACCATCAACAATGACCACTGTACTGTCTTACACCTTCAACAATGACCACTGTACTGCCTTACACCATCAACAATGACCACTGTACTGTCTTACACCTTCAACAATGACCACTGTACTGCCTTACACCATCAACAATGACCACTGTACTGCCTTACACCTTCAACAATGACCACTGTACTGCCTTACACCATCAACAATGACCACTGTACTGCCTTACACCATCAACAATGACCATGTACTGCCTTACACCTTCAACAATGACCACTGTACTGCCTTACACCGTCAACAATGACCGCAGTACTACCTTACACCATCATCAATGACCATTGTATGGCCTTACATCATCAACAATGACCTCTGTATGCCTTACACCGTCAACAATGACCGCAGTACTGCCTTACACCATCATCAATGACCATTGTGTGGCCTTACATCATCAACAATTACCTCTGTATGCCTTACACCATCAACAATGGTGTATTCCAGCATAGTTGAGGCAGTGTATAGTGGGAAGGTTTGTTACGTTGTAAACCTTGACTTTAGAAAAGCTTTTGATACAGTGCCACTTGAAATATTAATTAAAAAATAGAAGCGCGTGGTACTGGGGGTACTATATTAAGTTGGATTAGAGAAAGGCTATTGAAAAGAAAGCAAAGAGTTAGAATAAGTGGAGTTAAGTTAGAATGGAAAATGCTGAAAATGGAGTGCCTCACGGCTCTTTCCTGGGCCCTCTTGTTTCATTATATAAATGATTTAGATTCAGGTATGAGCAGCATTATTTGCAAATTTGTTGATGATACGAAAGTCGGGAGGGAGATAAACACGAAAGAAGACTCACTATCACTTCAAGACGATATAAATAGGGTTTTGAATTGGTTAAAAGATTGGCAGATACCGTTTCTTCTTCTTCTTTGCGATACGTGCAGTTTGCATGAAGGTTTTTCCTCCCGATCATTGCAAGAGTGGTGATGTTGAAAGATTTGACACTCACAGTGGCACATCAATGTTTATAATTTGGCAGAGATTGGAAATTATTGATGTCTTCTATTTGTGTGAGAATAATGAGAAAATTAAACATATGAGTGGAAATGGATTCATGATGGTAAGGATGAGGAGCTGTGTTAATGGTGGTATCAAAGTGTTGCTGTTCAAGGAAAAGTGTGTGGTTCAGTCAAGAGAGTGAGTTTGTGAGTCGAAGTATGTTTGGGAATAAGTCATTAGTCAGATAAGTTAGAATAGATTATAATAGGGTAAGAAAGAGTAGCATGGGGTTCATGTGTGTAAGGTTAGGTTAGGTTAACCTAAGTTAGTTAACCTAACCTAACCTAATTTTAAGTTAGGTTAGATTAGGTTAGGTTGAGGTAGGTTAGTTCAAGATGGGTTATTATGTAGTTGTATTTCGATGTTTTACGTCTGGGATGTGACTACATCGGTCTTCTTTGACGAGCCAATAGTCCATCGTGTTGAATATCTGATAGTGGTTGTAGGATGGTAAGTGGATGAATGTGGTTTATGTTGTTTTTCAGTCAAAGTGGCAGGTCGCTGGGAGGTTTGTACAGCTGGGGGATTCTTACTCCTAGTGCTGGTGGTTGGGGTTTGTGGCAAAGTCAGCCTGGGGGAGTGACTTGGGTAAGGCGTGCTAAGGAGTCATTTAGGAGTTTTTCCATCATTATTTTAAACGATGTGTGTCCAACAATGGTAGCTGTGTTAGAGCGGATGTCATTGTCAATGGATGTCAATGGGGTATCTTTTGGGACCGCCTAGGGGATGGGTTGTATTACGTGTGTAAAGAATTTAGTTAGGAGTCGGTCCAACGTCTTTTCTATTGCATTTTCATTGCCAGTGACAAGAGTCTCAACAAGATCGGCAATCTTAGTCGTACGTTTTGTGGGATCAGATTGGACTCTGAAACTGTAGGATTGTCAGTGACAGACATATCAGGAACAAGCAAAGGTTATGGTTGAGTGTGAGGTAGCGGTTGACGATGGGCTGAGTTAGGTTGTTTCAATGCACTACTGTATTGCAGGTTATTGGTAAGAAGAACCTTAGGGTTTGCCGCTATGTATGAAGGACATTGTTTGAATGTAATGTTGTGGTCGTCACCACAGTTTGAACAGGTGAGTACAAATGATGCACAGTCCTGTGTGTAATGGGAACCAGAGTATTTTCCACATTTAATGTGAAGGGTGCAGCCTTTCCTGGTATGGTTAAAACCTTTACATATGAAGCATTGACTGTTACGGGGTATGTACACCTCTACTCTATGGAGTAAGCTGTTAAACCAAACCTGATCAGGGGGGGGGGGAGAGTAGTCTAGAAGAGTAAATAGGGCAGTGCCTGTATCACTCAGTTCTCCGTTTATTCTACGGATACATTTTTTGACTCCAAAGATTGGAATGCCATCTGCCAGAAGTTGTGCCTTGATGTCGTTTGCACTAATGTCTACAACATGTCTGAATATATATTTTGCTAATAGGTCACATAGTGGTTTGTAGCATTTGACTTGGTGTCCACAGATGTCAGTAACGTCTGAAAGCTCTAGTTCCTCGCTGTGTTTGTGGTCCACTGCGATTAAGTTCCTTTGTTTGTTAGGTTTAATATCGTGCAATATGATCCTAATTATATTGGGAATGGCATTATATAGGATACTTTGTGACCTGCTATTTCTGAAAACAATCCTATCTTCCTCGTCAAAGGCAATTATGAAAATTTGTAAAGCAGGAGAACTTGTCCTAGCATGGTTGAGCGGTGGATGTTGATACTGAGGCCGCCTGGGGCCAGGATGGTCTCTCTTTACCTCTGTATGATGGCGACGTTGCGCCTCTAATCTGTTTGCCTTACTGTGATGTTTACTGTCCAGGAAAACTCCCTCTGGATCCTCCTCTAAGACCGAGTGACCATCATAATCTAAATGTGTGCCATGTAACAGTGGTTTCTTAAAACTCTCAAAGGTATCGTGGATGTTTTTTAGGAGAGATACTGTGCACACCTCCAGCCGTTGCCATGTTGTTCGCCGCCCCCCCCCCCCCCCCATATCCTCCCAAGAAGCAGTTTAATGCTGAAAAATGTTGCAAATCAAAGATACAAATATTGCAAGTCAAATGCAATATCATTCATAGGTAACTGGGAACTCTTCTATGGAAGAAATAACATGTATGCTCGAGATGGGGTGCATTTATCTAGGGCTGAGGTTGTTGCTATTGCTAACTCATTTCTTCCTGTGGCTGGAGGGGTTTGTTTGGGTTTAAAGTTTAAAGGTTTGTTTAAAGATTAAAGTGGTATGGGAATTGATATGGAGAAAGGAGGAAATATAAGTATGTGTTTGTGGGGGGGAAACATATTGACAAAATGAACATGGAAAGAGAAAGGCTTCAAATTAATAATACACTTAAGGTATAATACAAGAACAGTAGGAGTCTAAGAAACAAAATAAACTATTTAAATGATCTTGTCTGCACAGAAAAAATTATTATTGCACTTGCCGAAACATGGATGAATGTAGAGAATAGAGAACTTTTAGCTGAATATTAAATAAACGGATTTAAACTACTTCACACAGATAGATATATTAGACGAGGAGGGGGAGTAGCCATTTATGTTAGGGAAAACTGTACATGTAATCTCAAATATTGAAACAAAACGGAGCCACACACAGAAACTATCTAGCTAGAATTAAACGAAAAAATAAAAATCTTATAATATGAGTTATTTACAGGCCACCAAACTTAGGCAGAATGGAAGCAAAGCATCTATGGGATGAAATATCTAGGTCAAACAGTATTTGTGTCATGGGTGACTTTAATTTTATTGGAATAAACAGGATTAACAGAACAGGGAATAACGAATCAGAAGATTTTCTACAATTAATTGACGATTGCTTCCCCCCCCCCCAACATCGTCATCATGACTGTTACACTCCCAACATGATCATCATTACTATTACTCTCCCAACATCGCCATCATGACAATAACACTCCCATCATAGTCATCATGACTATTACTCTCCCAATGTCGTCATCATGACTATTACTCTCCCAACATCATCATCAGTACTATTACACCCCCATCATGGTCGTCATGACTATTACATTCCCAACATCGTTCTCAAGACTATTGCACACCTAACAAAGTCATCATGACTATTACACTCCCAACATCGTGATCAAGACTATTACACTCCCAACATTGTCATAATGACTGTTACACTCCCAATATCGGCATCATGACTATTACACTTCCAAGATCGTCATCGTGACGATTACACCCCCAACACAGTCATCATGACTATTACACTCCCAACATCGTCATCATGACAATAACATTCCCAACATAGTCATAATGACTATTACTCTCCGAACATCGTCATCATTATTATTACTCTCCCAGCATCGTCATCATGACTATTATTCCCCCCAACATCGTCATCATGACTATTACACTCCCAACATCGTTCTCAAGACTATTGCACAAATAACAAAGTCATCATGACTATTACACTCCCAACATCGTGATCAAGACTATTACACTCCCAACATAGTCATCATGAATATTACACTCCCGACATAGTCATTATTACTATTACACTCCCAACATTGTCATCATGACTATAACACTCCCATCATAGTCATCATAACTATAACTCTTCCAACATCGTTATCATGACTATGACTCCCCCAACATCGTCATCATGACAATTACACTGCCAACATCGTCATCATGACTATTACACCCCAACATAGTCATCATTACCATTACACTCCCAACATCGTCATCATGACTATTACACTCCCATCATAGTCATCATGACTATTACTCTCCCAACGTCGTCATCATGACTATTACTCTCCCAACATCATCATCAGTACTATTACACCCCCATCATGGTCGTCATGACTATTACACTCCCAACATCGTCATCATGACTATAAAACCTCAACATAGTCATCATGAGTATTACACTCCCATCACAGTCATCATGACTATTACACTCCCATCATAGTCATCATGACAATTACACTGCCAACATCGTCATCATGACTATTACACCCCCAACATAGTCATCATTACCATTACACTCCCAACATCGTCATCATGACTATTACACTCCCATCATAGTCATCATGACTATAAAATCTTAACATAGTCATCATGACTATTACACTCCCATCATAGTCAACATGACTATTACATTCCCAACATCGTCGTCATGACAATAACACTCCCAACAAAGTCATCATGACTATTCCTCTCCAAACATCGTCATCAAGACTATTGCACACCCAACAAAGTCATCATGACTATTACACTCCCAACATCGTGATCAAGACTATTACACTCCCAACATCGTGATCAAGACTATTACACTCCCAACATCGGGATCAAGACTATTTCACTCCCAACATCGTCATCATGACTATAACACTCCCATCATAGTCATCATAACTATTACTCTTCCAACATCGTCATCATGACTAATACTCCCCCAACATAGTCATCATGATTATTACACTCCCAACATCGTCATCATGACTATTACACCCCCATCATAGTCATCAATACTTTTACACTCCCAACATCGTCATCATGACTATAACACTCTCATCATAGTCATCTTGACTATTTCTCTCCCAACGTCATCATCCTGACTATTACTCTCTCAACATCGTCATCAGTACTATTACACCCCCATCATAGTCGTCATAACTATTACTCTCCCAACATCGTCAAAATGACAATTACTCCCCGAACATCGTCAACATGACAATAACACTGCCAACATAGTCGTCAAGACTATTACACTCCCAACATCGTGATCAAGACTATTACACTCCCAACATAGTCATCATGACTGTTAAACTCCCAACATCGGCATCATGACTATTACATCGTCATCATGAATATTACACTTCCAACGTCGTCATCGTGACTATTACACTTCCAACACAGTCATCTTGACTATTACACTCCCAACATCGTCATCATGCCTATTACACTCCAACATAGTCAACATTACTATTGCTCTCCCTACATCGTCATTATGACAATAACACTCCCAACATAGTCATCATCATGACTATTACTCTCCCAACATCGTCATCATGACTATTATTGCCCCCAACATCGCCATCATAACAATTACATTGCCAACATAGTCATCATGACTATTACACTCCCAACATCGTTATCATGACTATTATACCCCCAACATAGTAATCATTACTATTACACTCCCAACATCGTCATCATGCCTATAACACTCCCATTATAGTCATCATGACTATTTCTCTCCCAATATCATCATCATGACTATTGCTCTCCCAACATCGTCATCAGTAATATTACACCTCCATCATAGTCGTCATGACTATTACAGTTCCAACATCGTTATCATGACTATTACACCCCCAACATAGTCATCATGACTATTATACTCCCAACATCGTCATCATGACTATTACACCCCCCCAACATAGTCATCATTACTATTACACTCCCAATATCGCCATCATGACCATAACAATCCCAACATAGTCATCATGACTATTCCTCTCCGAACACCGTCATCATTACCATTACTCTCCCAACATTGTCATCATGACTATTATTCCCCCAACATCGTCATCATAACAATTACACTGCCAACATAGTCATCATGACTATTACACTCCCAACATCGTGATCAAGACTATTACTCTCCCAACATAGTCATCATGACTGTTACACTCCCAACATCAGCATGATGACTATTACATCGTCATCATGAATATTACACCTCCAACATAGATATTATTACTATTACACTCCCAACATCGTCATCATGACTATAACACTCTTATCATAGTCATCATAACTATTACTCCTCCAACATCGTCATCATGACTAATACTCCCCCAACATCGTCATCATGACAATTACACTGCCAACATAGTCATCATGACTATTACACTTCCAACATCGTCATCATGACGATTACACCCCCAACACAGTCATCATGACTATTATACTCCCAACATCGTCATCATGACTATAACACTCAGATCATAGTCATCATGACTATTTCTCTCCCAACGTCATCATCATGACTATTACTCTCCCAACATCGTCATCAGTACTTTTACACCCTCAACATCGTCATCATGACAATAACACTCCCAACATAGTCATCATGACATTTACTCTCCCAACATCGTCATCATGACTATTACTCCCCGAACATCGTCAACATGACAATTACACTGCCAACATAGTCGTCATGACTATTACACTCCCTACATCGTTCTCAAGACTATTGCACACCTAACAAAGTCATCATGACTATTACACTCCCAACATCGTGATCAAGACTATTACACTCCCAACATAGTCATAATGACTGTTACACTCCCAATATCGGCATCATGACTATTACATCGTCATCATGAATATTACACTCCCAACATCGTCAACATGACAATTACACTTCCAAGATCGTCATCGTGACGATTACACCCCCAACACAGTCATCATGACTATTACACTCCCAACATCGTCATCATGACAATAACATTCCCAACATAGTCATCATGACTATTACTCTCCGAACATCGTCATCATTACTATTACTCTCCCAACATCGTCATCATGACTATTATTCCCCCCAACATCGTCATCATGACTATTACACTCCCAACATCGTTCTCAAGACTATTGCAAACCTAACAAAGTCATCATGACTATTACACTCCCAACATCGTGATCAAGACTATTACACTCCCAACATAGTCATCATGAACATTACGCTCCCAACATAGTCATCATGAACATTACACACCCAACATAGTCATTATTACTATTACACTCCGAACATCGTCATCATGACTATAACACTCCCATCATAGTCATCATAACTATAACTCTTCCAACATCGTTATCATGACTATGACTCCCCCAACATCGTCATCATGACAATTACACTGCCAACATCGTCATCATGACTATTACACCCCCAACATAGTCATCATTACCATTACACTCCCAACATCGTCATCATGACTATAACACTCCCATCATAATCATCATGACTATTACTCTTCCAACGTCGTCATCATGACTATTACTCTCCCAACATCATCATCAGTACTATTACACCCCCATCATGGTCGTCATGACTATTACACTCCCAACATCGTCATCATGACTATAAAACCTCAACATAGTCATCATGAGTATTACACTCCCATCACAGTCATCATGACTATTACACTCCCATCATAGTCATCATGACAATTACACTGCCAACATCGTCATTATGACTATTACATCCCCAACATAGTCATCATTACCATTACACTCCCAACATCGTAATCATGACTATTACACTCCCATCATAGTCATCATGACTATTACTCTCCCAACATCATCATCAGTACTATTACACCCCCAACATCGTCATCATGAGTATAAAACCTCAACATAGTCATCATGACTATTACACTTCCATCATAGTCAACATGACTATTACATTCCCATCACAGTCATCATGACTATTAAATTCCCATCATAGTCATCATGACTATTACATTCCCAGCATCGTCATCATGACAATAACACTCCGAACATCGTCATCAAGACTATTGCACACCCACCAAAGTCATCATGACTATTACACTCCCAACATCGTTCTCAAGACTTACACCCCCAACATAGTCATCATGACTATTATACTCCCAACATCGTCTTCATGACTATTACACCCCCAACATAGTCATCATGACTGTTACACTCCCAACATCAGCATGATGACTATTACATCGTCATCATGAATATTACACCTCCAACATAGATATTATTACTATTACACTCCCAACATCGTCATCATGACTATAACACTCCTATCATAGTCATCATAACTATTACTCCTCCAACATCGTCATCATGACTAATACTCCCCCAACATCGTCATCATGACAATTACACTGCCAACATAGTCATCATGACTATTACACTTCCAACATCGTCATCATGACGATTACACCCCCAACACAGTCATCATGACTATTATACTCCCAACATCGTCATCATGACTATAACACTCAGATCATAGTCATCATGACTATTTCTCTCCCAACGTCATCATCATGACTATTACTCTCCCAACATCGTCATCAGTACTTTTACACCCTCAACATCGTCATCATGACAATAACACTCCCAACATAGTCATCATGACATTTACTCTCCCAACATCGTCATCATGACTATTACTCCCCGAACATCGTCAACATGACAATTACACTGCCAACATAGTCGTCATGACTATTACACTCCCTACATCGTTCTCAAGACTATTGCACACCTAACAAAGTCATCATGACTATTACACTCCCAACATCGTGATCAAGACTATTACACTCCCAACATAGTCATAATGACTGTTACACTCCCAATATCGGCATCATGACTATTACATCGTCATCATGAATATTACACTCCCAACATCGTCAACATGACAATTACACTTCCAAGATCGTCATCGTGACGATTACACCCCCAACACAGTCATCATGACTATTACACTCCCAACATCGTCATCATGACAATAACATTCCCAACATAGTCATCATGACTATTACTCTCCGAACATCGTCATCATTACTATTACTCTCCCAACATCGTCATCATGACTATTATTCCCCCCAACATCGTCATCATGACTATTACACTCCCAACATCGTTCTCAAGACTATTGCAAACCTAACAAAGTCATCATGACTATTACACTCCCAACATCGTGATCAAGACTATTACACTCCCAACATAGTCATCATGAACATTACGCTCCCAACATAGTCATCATGAACATTACACACCCAACATAGTCATTATTACTATTACACTCCGAACATCGTCATCATGACTATAACACTCCCATCATAGTCATCATAACTATAACTCTTCCAACATCGTTATCATGACTATGACTCCCCCAACATCGTCATCATGACAATTACACTGCCAACATCGTCATCATGACTATTACACCCCCAACATAGTCATCATTACCATTACACTCCCAACATCGTCATCATGACTATAACACTCCCATCATAGTCATCATGACTATTACTCTTCCAACGTCGTCATCATGACTATTACTCTCCCAACATCATCATCAGTACTATTACACCCCCATCATGGTCGTCATGACTATTACACTCCCAACATCGTCATCATGACTATAAAACCTCAACATAGTCATCATGAGTATTACACTCCCATCACAGTCATCATGACTATTACACTCCCATCATAGTCATCATGACAATTACACTGCCAACATCGTCATCATGACTATTACATCCCCAACATAGTCATCATTACCATTACACTCCCAACATCGTCATCATGACTATTACACTCCCATCATAGTCATCATGACTATTACTCTCCCAACATCATCATCAGTACTATTACACCCCCAACATCGTCATCATGACTATAAAACCTCAACATAGTCATCATGACTATTACACTTCCATCATAGTCAACATGACTATTACATTCCCATCACAGTCATCATGACTATTAAATTCCCATCATAGTCATCATGACTATTACATTCCCAGCATCGTCATCATGACAATAACACTCCGAACATCGTCATCAAGACTATTGCACACCCACCAAAGTCATCATGACTATTACACTCCCAACATCGTTCTCAAGACTTACACCCCCAACATAGTCATCATGACTATTATACTCCCAACATCGTCTTCATGACTATTACACCCCCAACATAGTCATCATTACTATTACACTCCGAACATCGTCCTCATGATAATAACACTCCCAACATAGTCATCATGACTATTACTCTCCGAACATCGTCATCATTACTATTACTCTCCCAACATCGTCATCATGACTATTACTCCCCCAACATCATCAACATGACAATTACACTGCCAACATAGTCGTCATGACGATTACACTCCCAACATCGTCATCATTACTATTACACTCCCAACATCGTCATCATGACTATAACACTCTCATCATAGTCATCTTGACTATTTCTCTCCCAACGTCATCATCCTGACTATTACTCTCTCAACATCGTCATCAGTACTATTACACCCCCATCATAGTCGTCATAACTATTACTCTCCCAACATCGTCAAAATGACAATTACTCCCCGAACATCGTCAACATGACAATAACACTGCCAACATAGTCGTCATGACTATTACACTCCCAACATCGTGATCAAGACTATTACACTCCCAACATAGTCATCATGACTGTTACACTCCCAACATCGGCATCATGACTATTACATCGTCATCATGAATATTACACTTCCAACGTCGTCATCGTGACTATTACACTTCCAACACAGTCATCTTGACTATTACACTCCCAACATCGTCATCATGCCTATTACACTCCAACATAGTCAACATTACTATTACACTCCAACATAGTCAACATTACTATTGCTCTCCCTACATCGTCATTATGACAATAACACTCCCAACATAGTCATCATCATGACTATTACTCTCCCAACATCGTCATCATGACTATTATTGCCCCCAACATCGCCATCATAACAATTACATTGCCAACATAGTCATCATGACTATTACACTCCCAACATCGTTATCATGACTATTATACCCCCAACATAGTAATCATTACTATTACACTCCCAACATCGTCATCATGCCTATAACACTCCCATTATAGTCATCATGACTATTTCTCTCCCAATGTCATCATCATGACTATTGCTCTCCCAATATCGTCATCAGTAATATTACACCCCCATCATTGTCGTCATGACTATTACAGTTCCAACATCGTTATCATGACTATTACACCCCCAACATAGTCATCATGACTATTATACTTCCAACATCGTCATCATGACTATTACACCCCCCCAACATAGTCATCATTACTATTACACTCCCAATATCGCCATCATGACCATAACAATCCCAACATAGTCATCATGACTATTCCTCTCCGAACACCGTCATCATTACCATTACTCTCCCAACATTGTCATCATGACTATTATTCCCCCAACATCGTCATCATAACAATTACACTGCCAACATAGTCATCATGACTATTACACTCCCAACATCGTGATCAAGACTATTACTCTCCCAACATAGTCATCATGACTGTTACTCTCCCAACATCAGCATGATGACTATTACATCGTCATCATGAATATTACACCTCCAACATAGATATTATTACTATTACACTCACAACATCGTCATCATGACTATAACACTCCTATCATAGTCATCATAACTATTACTCCTTAAACATCGTCATCATGACTAATACTCCCCCAACATCGTCATCATGACAATTACACTGCCAACATAGTCATCATGACTATTACACTTCCAACATCGTCATCATGACGATTACACCCCCAACACAGTCATCATGACTATTATATTCCCAACATCGTCATCATGACTATAACACTCAGATCATAGTCATCATGACTATTTCTCTCCCAACGTCATCATCATGACTATTACTCTCCCAACATCGTCAACAGTACTTTTACACCCTCAACATAGTCATCATTACTATTACACTCCCAACATCGTCATCATGACAATAACACTCCCAACATAGTCATCATGACATTTACTCTCCCAACATCGTCATCATGACTATTACTCCCCGAACATCGTCAACATGACAATTACACTGCCAACATAGTCGTCATGACTATTACACTCCCTACATCGTTCTCAAAACTATTGCACACCTAACAAAGTCATCATGACTATTACACTCCCAACAGCGTGATCAAGACTATTACACTCCCAACATAGTCATAATGACTGTTACACTCCCAATATCGGCATCATGACTATTACATCGTCATCATGAATATTACACTCCCAACATCGTCAACATGACAATTACACTTACAAGATCGTCATCGTGACGATTACACCCCCAACACAGTCATCATGACTATTACACTCCCAACATCGTCATCATGACAATAACATTCCCAACATAGTCATCATGACTATTACTCTCCGAACATCGTCATCATTACTATTACTCTCCCAACATCGTCATCATGACTATTATTCCCCCCAACATCGTCATCATGACTATTACACTCCCAACATCGTTCTCTAGACTATTGCAAACCTAACAAAGTCATCATGACTATTACACTCCCAACATCGTGATCAAGACTATTACACTCCCAACATAGTCATCATGAACATTACGCTCCCAACATAGTCATCATGAACATTACACACCCAACATAGTCATTATTACTATTACACTCCGAACATCGTCATCATGACTTTAACACTCCCATCATAGTCATCATAACTATAACTCTTCCAACATCGTTATCATGACTATGACTCCCCCAACATCGTCATCATGACAATTACACTGCCAACATCGTCATCATGACTATTACACCCCCAACATAGTCATCATTACCATTACACTCCCAACATCGTCATCATGACTATAACACTCCCATCATAGTCATCATGACTATTACTCTTCCAACGTCGTCATCATGACTATTACTCTCCCAACATCATCATCAGTACTATTACACCCCCATCATGGTCGTCATGACTATTACACTCCCAACATCGTCATCATGACTATAAAACCTCAACATAGTCATCATGAGTATTACACTCCCATCACAGTCATCATGACTATTACACTCCCATCATAGTCATCATGACAATTACACTGCCAACATCGTCATCATGACTATTACGTCCCCAACATAGTCATCATTACCATTACACTCCCAACATCGTCATCATGACTATTACACTCCCATCATAGTCATCATGACTATTACTCTCCCAACATCATCATCAGTACTATTACACCCCCAACATCGTCATCATGACTATAAAACCTCAACATAGTCATCATGACTATTACACTTCCATCATAGTCAACATGACTATTACATTCCCATCACAGTCATTATGACTATTAAATTCCCATCATAGTCATCATGACTATTACATTCCCAGCATCGTCATCATGACAATAACACTCCGAACATCGTCATCAAGACTATTGCACACCCACCAAAGTCATCATGACTATTACACTCCCAACATCGTTCTCAAGACTTACACCCCCAACATAGTCATCATGACTATTATACTCCCAACATCGTCTTCATGACTATTACACCCCCAACATAGTCATCATTACTATTACACTCCGAACATCGTCATCATGATAATAACACTCCCAACATAGTCATCATGACTATTACTCTCCGAACATCGTCATCATTACTATTACTCTCCCAACCTCGTCATCATGACTATTACTCCCCCAACATCATCAACATGACAATTACACTGCCAACATAGTCGTCATGACGATTACACTCCCAACATCGTCATCATTACTATTACACTCCCAACATCGTCATCATGACTATAACACTCTCATCATAGTCATCTTGACTATTTCTCTCCCAACGTCATCATCCTGACTATTACTCTCTCAACATCGTCATCAGTACTATTACACCCCCATCATAGTCGTCATAACTATTACTCTCCCAACATCGTCAAAATGACAATTACTCCCCGAACATCGTCAACATGACAATAACACTGCCAACATAGTCGTCATGACTATTACACTCCCAACATCGTGATCAAGACTATTACACTCCCAACATAGTCATCATGACTGTTACACTCCCAACATCGGCATCATGACTATTACATCGTCATCATGAATATTACACTTCCAACGTCGTCATCGTGACTATTACACTTCCAACACAGTCATCTTGACTATTACACTCCCAACATCGTCATCATGCCTATTACACTCCAACATAGTCAACATTACTATTACACTCCAACATAGTCAACATTACTATTGCTCTCCCTACATCGTCATTATGACAATAACACTCCCAACATAGTCATCATCATGACTATTACTCTCCCAACATCGTCATCATGACTATTATTGCCCCCAACATCGCCATCATAACAATTACATTGCCAACATAGTCATCATGACTATTACACTCCCAACATCGTTATCATGACTATTATACCCCCAACATAGTAATCATTACTATTACACTCCCAACATCGTCATCATGCCTATAACACTCCCATTATAGTCATCATGACTATTTCTCTCCCAATGTCATCATCATGACTATTGCTCTCCCAATATCGTCATCAGTAATATTACACCCCCATCATTGTCGTCATGACTATTACAGTTCCAACATCGTTATCATGACTATTACACCCCCAACATAGTCATCATGACTATTATACTTCCAACATCGTCATCATGACTATTACACCCCCCCAACATAGTCATCATTACTATTACACTCCCAATATCGCCATCATGACCATAACAATCCCAACATAGTCATCATGACTATTCCTCTCCGAACACCGTCATCATTACCATTACTCTCCCAACATTGTCATCATGACTATTATTCCCCCAACATCGTCATCATAACAATTACACTGCCAACATAGTCATCATGACTATTACACTCCCAACATCGTGATCAAGACTATTACTCTCCCAACATAGTCATCATGACTGTTACTCTCCCAACATCAGCATGATGACTATTACATCGTCATCATGAATATTACACCTCCAACATAGATATTATTACTATTACACTCACAACATCGTCATCATGACTATAACACTCCTATCATAGTCATCATAACTATTACTCCTTAAACATCGTCATCATGACTAATACTCCCCCAACATCGTCATCATGACAATTACACTGCCAACATAGTCATCATGACTATTACACTTCCAACATCGTCATCATGACGATTACACCCCCAACACAGTCATCATGACTATTATATTCCCAACATCGTCATCATGACTATAACACTCAGATCATAGTCATCATGACTATTTCTCTCCCAACGTCATCATCATGACTATTACTCTCCCAACATCGTCAACAGTACTTTTACACCCTCAACATAGTCATCATTACTATTACACTCCCAACATCGTCATCATGACAATAACACTCCCAACATAGTCATCATGACATTTACTCTCCCAACATCGTCATCATGACTATTACTCCCCGAACATCGTCAACATGACAATTACACTGCCAACATAGTCGTCATGACTATTACACTCCCTACATCGTTCTCAAAACTATTGCACACCTAACAAAGTCATCATGACTATTACACTCCCAACAGCGTGATCAAGACTATTACACTCCCAACATAGTCATAATGACTGTTACACTCCCAATATCGGCATCATGACTATTACATCGTCATCATGAATATTACACTCCCAACATCGTCAACATGACAATTACACTTACAAGATCGTCATCGTGACGATTACACCCCCAACACAGTCATCATGACTATTACACTCCCAACATCGTCATCATGACAATAACATTCCCAACATAGTCATCATGACTATTACTCTCCGAACATCGTCATCATTACTATTACTCTCCCAACATCGTCATCATGACTATTATTCCCCCCAACATCGTCATCATGACTATTACACTCCCAACATCGTTCTCTAGACTATTGCAAACCTAACAAAGTCATCATGACTATTACACTCCCAACATCGTGATCAAGACTATTACACTCCCAACATAGTCATCATGAACATTACGCTCCCAACATAGTCATCATGAACATTACACACCCAACATAGTCATTATTACTATTACACTCCGAACATCGTCATCATGACTTTAACACTCCCATCATAGTCATCATAACTATAACTCTTCCAACATCGTTATCATGACTATGACTCCCCCAACATCGTCATCATGACAATTACACTGCCAACATCGTCATCATGACTATTACACCCCCAACATAGTCATCATTACCATTACACTCCCAACATCGTCATCATGACTATAACACTCCCATCATAGTCATCATGACTATTACTCTTCCAACGTCGTCATCATGACTATTACTCTCCCAACATCATCATCAGTACTATTACACCCCCATCATGGTCGTCATGACTATTACACTCCCAACATCGTCATCATGACTATAAAACCTCAACATAGTCATCATGAGTATTACACTCCCATCACAGTCATCATGACTATTACACTCCCATCATAGTCATCATGACAATTACACTGCCAACATCGTCATCATGACTATTACGTCCCCAACATAGTCATCATTACCATTACACTCCCAACATCGTCATCATGACTATTACACTCCCATCATAGTCATCATGACTATTACTCTCCCAACATCATCATCAGTACTATTACACCCCCAACATCGTCATCATGACTATAAAAACTCAACATAGTCATCATGACTATTACACTTCCATCATAGTCAACATGACTATTACATTCCCATCACAGTCATTATGACTATTAAATTCCCATCATAGTCATCATGACTATTACATTCCCAGCATCGTCATCATGACAATAACACTCCGAACATCGTCATCAAGACTATTGCACACCCACCAAAGTCATCATGACTATTACACTCCCAACATCGTTCTCAAGACTTACACCCCCAACATAGTCATCATGACTATTATACTCCCAACATCGTCTTCATGACTATTACACCCCCAACATAGTCATCATTACTATTACACTCCGAACATCGTCATCATGATAATAACACTCCCAACATAGTCATCATGACTATTACTCTCCGAACATCGTCATCATTACTATTACTCTCCCAACCTCGTCATCATGACTATTACTCCCCCAACATCATCAACAAGACAATTACACTGCCAACATAGTCGTCATGACGATTACACTCCCAACATCGTCATCATTACTATTACACTCCCAACATCGTCATCATGACTATAACAACTATAACACTCCCATCACAGTCATCATGACTATTACTCTTCCAGCGTCGTCATCATGACTATTACCCTCCCAACATCGTCGCGATAACTATTACATTCCCAAGATCGTCATCATTACTATAAAACCTTAACATAGTCATCATGACTATTACATTAACATTACAGTCATCATGACTCTTACACTCCCAACAAAGTCATCATGACTATTACACTCCCAACATCGTTGTCATGAGAATTACTCTCCCAACATAGTCATCTTGACAATTACCCTCCTACCATCGTCATCATGACGATTACTCTCCCAACATAGTCATCATGACTATTACACGTCTATCATAGTCATCATGACTATTACACTCCCAACATCGTCATCAGTACTATTACACCCCCATAATAGTCGTCATGACTATTACACTCGCAACATAGTCGTCATGACAATTACTCTCCCAACATCGTCATCAGTACTATTACACCCCCAGAATAGTCGTCATGACTATTACACTCCCAACATAGTCATCATGAATCTTACTCTCCCAACATAGTCGTCATGACTATTACACTCCCAACATCGTCATCATGACTATTACACCCCAACATAGTCATCATGACTATTATACTCCCAACATCGTCATCATGACTATTACGCCCCCAACATAGTCATCATTACTATTACACTCCCAACATCGTCATCATGACAATAACACTCCTAACATAGTCATCATGACTATTACTCTCCCAACATCGTCATCAGTACTATTACACCCCCATCATAGTTGTCATGACTATTACACTCCCAACATCACCATCATGACAATTACACCCCCCCAACATAGTCATCATGACTATTATACACCAATCATCGTCATAATGACTATTACACCCCAAACATAGTCCTCATGACTATAACTCCCCTCAACATCGTCATCATGACAATTACACTGCCAACATCGCCGTCATGACTATTACACCCCCAACATTGTCATCATTACTATTACACTCCCAACATCGTCATCATGACAATAACTTTCTCAATATAGTCATCATGACTATTACACTCCCAATATCGTCATCAAGACTATTGCACACCCAAGAAAGTCATCATGACTATTACACTCCCAACATTGGCATCATGATAATCACATCGTCATCTTGACAATTACATCGTCATCATGAATATTACACTCCCAACATCGTTGTCATGACTATTACAGTCCCAACATAATCATCATTACTATTACACTCCCAACATAGTCATCATGACTATTACTCTCCCATCGTCGTTATCATGACTATTACTCTCCTAACATCGTTATCAGTACTATTACACCTTCATCATAGTCGTCATGACTATTACACTCCCAACATCGTCGTCATAATTATTACTCTCCCAACATCGTCATCAGTACTGTTACACCTCCATCATAGTCATCATGACTATTACATTCCTATCATAGTCATCATGACTATTAAACTCCCAACATCGTCTTCATGACAATTATTCTCCCAACATAGTCATCATTACTATTACACTCGAAACATCGTCATCATGACAATAACACTCCCAACATAGTCATCATGACTATTCCTCTCCGAACGTCGTCATCATGACTATTACATCGTTATCATGAATATTACACTCCCATTATCGTCGTCATGACTATTACACTTCAAACATCGTCATCATGACTATTCCTCTCCGAACATCGTCATCATTACTATTACTCTCCCAACATCATCATCATGACTATTAGTCTCACAACGTCGTTATCATGACTATTACTCTCCCGACATCGTCATCATTACTATTACACCCCAATCATAGTCGTCATGACTATTACACTCCCAACATCGTCGTCACAACTACTACACTCCCAACATTGTCATCATCACTATTACACTCTCAGCATAGTTATCATAAGTATTACACTCCGAACATAATCATGATGACTTTTCCAACATGGAAATGCCTGGTAATGATTCCCAGCATCATCATCGGTACAAATAGTTAAAAAAACAAAAACGATTATGCTCTGTAGTTCGGGTAACACCATCACCACCACTACTTGCGGGCTGTTCATGCGCGTGCCACCTCTTGGGTGGCTTAATCTTCATCAATCTTCACCACCACTATCATTTCCCCCCCCCTTCACTCCCCGATGGTGACCATTTACACCATCACAACTAAAACCACTATTCCCACCCATAGCCTCGCACAATGACTGGTTAGTATTACTATATTGCCAGTTAACTATATTTTGTGTTATCTAGGATATAATTTTGGGTAGTAGTGCTGGATGGTATGGCTAAGTAAGAATCATAATAATTATACTCTCCCGTGACCAAGCAGATAGAGCGACAGGGTTCCAGTCCCTCCTAAGGCAGAAAAAATGAGGTGTCTTCCAGTGACAGTCTGCGTCTCCTCGGGGTCTCCCAGGGTGTTTGAAGTATACACAATGAGGCCTGGGGAGTGGGAGACGTATGCTGCAGTTGAGCAGCAATACACAGTACTCGACGCACAGAAACAACTTGCTGCACTCGCCCTAGGCAAACGTGAGACAAAGGTGTTACAACGTAAAAATAAGGACAAAAAAAATGAAGTAAAAGAGCGCCGCCAGAGGATGGTGAGGATTACACTGGATAACGGGAAGGTTCCCCCACGCCACCCTCCTCCCACCCGCGCCACCGTCTCCCACTGAACACTGCGAGAATGCAGGATTTATATTATTTAATTTAATTTAATTTATTTTAATTTTAAAGTGGACTGCTTTTTAATATTTACCCTAATAGGTGTTTATCCATGCACGTAGCGAGCCTTTAACTGTACATATAGCTTATATAACAATTGGTGGTTATAAATAAACTACAGTATAATGTATGTTAGTTTTATTGTAACCGTATAATGGGTTAGTGTAACGGGTAAAAAAGTCTATTGGGGAAGCCAGAGCATGCAAGGTGTCTGTGCTGTCTTGTAGTTGGTACAGTTCTCTTTGACTTCTCATGGATAACAAGCTTACCTGCCAACAAGTAAGGCTATAACACTTGCACTAACATGTAAAGTACAGGTGAGACACATGAAATGAAAAGTGTAATAATAATAATGAGGATTACTTTTTGTTTCGGATTGATCTACTACATAACAGCAATGAACTATCTAATATTCTCGGACTGGACGGTAGAGCGACGGTCTCGCTTCTTGCACTTCAGCGTTCAATCCCTGACCGTCCAAGAATGAGACCGGTACCACCTTACACCATCAACAATGACCACTGTACTTCCTTACACCATCATCTATGACCACTGTACTACCTTACACCATCATCAATGACCACTGTACTTCCTTACACCATCATCAATGACCACTGTACTTCCTTACACCATCATCAATGACCACTGTACTTCCTTACACCATCATCAATGACCACTGTACTTCCTTACACCATCATCAATGACCACTGTACTTCCATACACCATCAACAATGACCACTGTACTTCCTTACACCATTAACAATGACCACTGTACTGTCTTACACCTTCAACAATGACCACTGTACTGCCTTACACCATCAACAATGACCACTGTACTGCCTTACACCATCAACAATGACCATGTACTGCCTTACACCGTCAACAATGACCACTGTACTGCCTTACACCATCAACAATGACCACTGTACTGCCTTACACCATCAACAATGACCACTGTACTGCCTTACACCTTCAACAATGACCACTGTACTGCCTTACACCATCAACAATGACCACTGTACTGCCTTACACCATCAACAATGACCACAGTACTGTCTTACACCATCAACAATGACCACTGTACTGCCTTACACCATCAACAATGACCACTGTACTGCCTTACACCATCAACAATGACCACTGTACTGTCTTACACCATCAACAATGACCACTGTACTGCCTTACACCATCAACAATGACCACCGTACTGTCTTACACCATCAGCAATGACCACTGTACTGCCTTACACCGTTAACAATGACCGCAGTACTACCTTACACCATCAACAATGACCATTGTATGGCCTTACATCATCAACAATGGTGTATTCCAGCATAATTGAGGCAGTGTATAGTGGGAAGGTTTGTTACGTTGTGAACCTTGACTTTAGAAAAGTTTTTGATACAGTGCCACATGAAATATTGATTAGAAAATAGAAGCGCGTGGAACTGGGGGCACTATATTAAGTTGGATTAGAGAAAGGCTATTGAAAAGAAAGCAAAGAGTTAGAATAAGTGGATTACACACATGGGGTTCATGTGTGTAAGGTTTGGTTAGGTTAACCTAAGTTAGTGAACTTAACCTAACCTAATTTTAAGGTAAATTAGGATAGGTTGAGGTAGGTTAGTTCAAGATGGGTTGTTATGTTGTTGTATTTGGATTTTTTTCGTCTGGGATATGACTACATCGGTCTTCTTTGACGAGCCAATAGTCCATCGTGTTGAATATCTGATAGTGGTTGGAGGATGGTTAGTGGATGAATGTGGTTTATGTTGTTTTTCAGTCAAAGAGGCAGGTCGCTGGGAGGTTTGTACAGCTGGGGGATTCTTACTCCTCGTGCTGGTGGTTGGGGTTTGTGGCAAAGTCAGCCTGGGGGAGTGACTTGGGTAAGGCGTGCTAAGGAGTCATTTAGGAGTTTTTCCATCATTATTTTAAACGATGTGTGTCCAACAATGGTAGCTCTGTTAGAGCGGATGTCATTGTCCATGGATGTCAATGGGGTGTCTTTTGGGACCGCCTAGGGGATGGGTTGTATTACGTGTGTAAAGAATTTAGTTAGGAGTCGGTTCAACGTCTTTTCTATTGCATTTTCATTGCCAGTGACAAGAGTCTCAACAAGATCGGCAATCTTAGTCGTACGTTTTGTGGGATCAGATTGGACTCTGAAACTGTAGGAATGTCAGTGACAGACATATCAGGCACAAGCAAAAGGTATGGTTGAGTGTGAGGTAGCGGTTGACGATGGGCTGAGTTAGGTTGTTTCAATGCACTACTGTATTGCAGGTTATTGGTAAGAAGAACCTTAGGTTTTGCCGCAATGTATGAAGGACATTGTTTGAATGTAATGTGATCGTCACCACAGTTTGAGCAGGTGAGTACATATGATGCATAGTCCTGTGTGTAATGGGAACCAGAGTATTTTCCACATTTAATGTGAAGGGTGCAGCCTTTCCTGGTATGGTTAAAACCTTTACATATGAAGCATTGACTGTTACGGGGTATGTACACCTCTACTCTATGGAGTAAGCTGTTAAACCAAACCTGATCAGGGGAGGGAAAGTAGTCTAGAAGAGTAAATAGGGCAGTGCCAGTATCACTCAGTTCTCCGTTTATTCTACGGATACATTTTTTGACTCCAAAGATTGGAATGCCATCTGCCAGAAGTTGTGCCTTGATGTCGTTTGCACTAATGTCTACAACATGTCTGAATATATATTTTGCTAATAGGTCACCTAGTGGTTTGTAGCATTTGACGTGGTGTCCACAGATGTCAGTAACGTCTGAAAGCTGTGTTTGTGGTCCACTGCGATTAAGTTCCTTTGTTTGTTAGGTTTAATATCGTGCACTATGATCTTAAATATATTTTCGAATGGCATTATATAGGATACTTTGTGACCTGCTATTTCTGAAAACAATCCTATCTTCCTCGTCAAAGGCAATTATGAAAATTTGTAAAGCAGGAGAACTTGTCCTAGCATGGTTGAGCGGTGGATGTTGATACTGAGGCCGCCTGGGGCCAGGATGGTCTCTCTTTACCTCTGTATGATGGCGACGTTGCGCCTCTAATCTGTTTGCCTTACTGTGATGTTTACTGTCCAGGAAAACTCCCTCTGGATCCTCCTCTAAGACCGGGTGACCATCATGATCTAAATATGTGCCATGTAACAGTGGTTTCTTAAAACTCTCAAAGGTATCGTGGATGTTTGTAGGAGAGATACTGTGCACACCTCCAGCCGTTGCCATGTTGTTCGCCCCCCCCCCCTGCTCCCAAGATGCAGTTTAATGCTGAAAAATGTTGCAAATCAAAGAGACAAATATTGCAAGTCAAATGCAATATCATTCATAGGTAACTGGGAACTCTTCTATGGAAGAAATAACATGTATGCTCGAGATGGGGTGCATTTATCTAGGGCTGAGGTTGTTGCTATTGCTAACTCATTTCTACCTGTGGCTGGAGGGGTTTGTTTGGGTTTAAAGTTTAAAGGTCTGTTTAAAGTTTAAAGCGGTATCGGAATTGATATGGAGAAAGGAGGAAACATAAGTATGTGTTTGTGGGGGAAACATATTGACAAAATGAACAGAAAAAGTGAAAGGCTTCAAATTCATAATACACTTAAGGTATATTACAAGAACAGTAGGAGTCTAAGAAACAAAATAAACTATTTAAATGATCTTGTCTGCACAGAAAAAAAATTATTATTGCACTTGCCGAAACATGGATGAATGTAGAGAATAGAGAACTTTTAGCTGAATATTAAATAAACGGATTTAAACTACTTCACACAGATAGATATATTAGACGAGGAGGGGGAGTAGCCATTTATGTTATGGAAAACTGTACATGTAATCTCAAATATTGAAACAAAACGGAGCCACACACAGTAACTATCTAGCTAGAATTAAACGAAAAAATAAAAATCTTATAATATGAGTTATTTACAGGCCACCAAACTTAGGCAGAATGGAAGCAAAGCATCTATGGGATGAAATATCTAGGTCAAACAGTATTTGTTTCATGGGTGACTTTAATTTTAGTGGAATAAACAGGATTAACAGAACAGGGAATAACGAATCAGAAGATTTTCTACAATTTATTGACGATTGCTTCCCCCCCCCCCCCCCAACATCGTCATCATGACTATTACACTCCCAACATCGTCATCAAGACTATTGCACACCCAAAAAGACATCATTACTATTACACTCCCAACATCTTGATCATGACTATTACACTCCCAACAAAGTCATCATGACTATTACACTACCAAACTAGTCATCATGACTATTACACTCCCAACATCGTCAACATGACTATTACACCCCAACAAAGTCATCATAACTATTACACTCCCAACATCGTCATCACGACTATAACACTCCCATCATAGTCATCATGACTATTACTCTCCCAACATCATCATCAATACTATTACACCCCCATCATGGTCTTCATGACTATTACACTCGCATCATAGTCAACATGACTAACATTCCCATCATGACTATTACACTCCAATCATAGTCATCATGACTATTACATTCCCATCATCATCATCATGACTATTACACCCCCAACATAGTCATCATTACTATTACACTCCCAACATCGTCATCACGACTATTATTCCCCCTAACATCGTCATCATAACAATTACACTGCCAACATAGTCAACATGACTAGTACATTCCCATCATCACTATTACACTCCAATCATAGTCATCATGACTATTACACTCGCAACATCGTCATCATGACTATTACACCCCCAACATAGTCATCATTACTATTACACTCCCAACATCGTCATCATCACTATTACACCCCAACATAGTCATCATTACTATTACACTCCCAACATCGTCATCATGAATATAACACTCCCATCATAGTCATCATGACTATTTCTCTCCCAACGTCATCATCATGACTATTACTCTCCCAACATCGTCATCAGTACTATTACACCCCCATCATAGTCGTCATGACTATTACACTTCCAACATCGTCATCATGACGATTACACCCCCAACAAAGTCATCATGACTATTATACTCCCAACATCGTCATGATGACTATTACCTCCCCAACATAGTCATCATTACTATTACACTCCCAACATCGTCACCATGACAATAACACTCCCAACATAGTCATCTTGACTATTCCTCTCCGAACATCGCCATCATTTCTATTACACTGCCAACATAGTCGTCATGACTGTTACACTCCCAACATCGTCATCATGACTGTTATTCCCCCCCAACATCGTCATCATAACAATTACACTGCCAACATAGTCGTCATGAATGTTACACTCCCAACATCGGCATGATGACTATTACATCGTCATCATGACTATTACACCCCCAACATAGTCGTCATGTCTGTTATACTCCCAACATTGTCATCATGACTATTACACTCCCAACATCGTCATCATTACTATTACACTCCCAACATCGTCATCATGACTATAACATTCCCATCATAGTCATCATAACTATTACTCTTCCAAGATCGTCATGATGACTATTACTCCCCCAACATCGTCATCATGACAATTACACTGCCAACATAGTCATCATGACTATTACACTCCCAACATCGTCATCATGACTATTACACCCCCAACATAGTCATCATTACTATTACACTCTCAACATCGTCATCCTGACTATAACACTCCCATCATAGTCATCATGACTTTTACTCTCCCAACGTCGTCATCATGGCTATTACTCTCCAAACATCATCATCAGTACTATTACACCCCCATCATGGTCGTCATGTCTATTACACTCCCAACATCGTCATCAAGACTATTGCACACCTAACAAAGCCATCATGACTATTACACTACCAACATCGTGATGAAGACTATTACACTCCCAACATAGTAATCATGGCTGTTACACTCCCAACATCGTCATCATGACTATAAAACCTCAACATAGTCATCATGACTATTACACTCCCATCATAGGCAACATGACTATTACATTCCCATCACAGTCATCATGACCATTACACTCCCATCGTAGTCATCATGGCTATTACATTCCCATCATCGTCATTATGACTATTACACTGCCAACATCGTTCTCAAGACTATTGTACACCTAAAAAAGTCATCATGACTATTACACTACCAACATCGTGATCAAGACTATTACACTCCCAACATAGTCATTATGACTATTACATCGTCATCATGAATATTACACTCCTAACATCGTCATCGTGACTACTATACTTCCAACACAATCATCATGACTATTACACTCCCAACATCATCATCATGCCTATTACACTCCAACATGGTCATCATTACTATTACTCTCCCAACATCGTCATCATGACTATTCCTCTCCGAACATCTTCATCATTACTATTACTCTCCCAACATCGTCATCATGACTATTATTCCCCAACATCGTCATCATAACAATTACACTGCCAACATAGTTGTCATGACTATTACACTCCGAACCTCGTCATCAAGACTATTGCACACCCAACAGAGTCATCATGACTATTACACTCCCAAAATCGTGATCAAGACTATTAGACTCCCAACATAGTCATCATGACTATTATTCCCCAACATCGTCATCATAACAATTACACTGCCAACATCGTCATCATGAATATTACACCTCCAACATAGTCATTATTACTATTACACTCCCAACATCGTCATCATGACTATAACACTCCCATCAAAGTCATCATAACTATTACTCTTCCAACATCTCCATCTATGACGATGTTGGAAGGTGTGATATTCATGATGACTATTACACCCAACACATAGTCATCATAGGCATTAAGACTTTTACTCCCCCAACATCGTCATCATGACAATTACACTCCCAACATTGTCATCATGACTATTACACCCCCAACATAGTCATCATTACTATTACACTCCCAACATCGTCATCATAACTATTATACTCCCAACATTGTCATCATGACAATTACACCCCCAACATAGTCATCATTACTATTACACTCCCAACATTGTCATCATGCCTATAACACTCCCATCATAGTCATCATGACTATTTCTCTCCCAACGTCTTCATCATGACTATTACTCTCCTAACATCGTCATCAGTACTATTACACCCCTATCATAGTCGTCATGACTATTACACTCCCAACATCGTCATCATGACTATTACACCCCCAACATAGTCGTCATGACTATTACACTCCCAACATCGTCCTCATAACTATTGCACACCTAACAAAGTCATCAACACTATTACACTCCCAACGTCGGCATCATGACTATTACATCGTCATCATGTATATTACATTCCCAACATCGTCATCGTGACTATTACACTGCCAACACAGTCATCATGACTATTACACTCCCATCATAGTCAACATGACTATTACATTCCCATCACAGTCATCATGACTATTACACTCCCATCGTAGTCATCATGGCTATTACATTCCCATCATCGTCATCATGACTATTACACCCCCAACATAGTCATCATTACTATTACTCTCCCAACATCGTCATCATGACTATAAAACCTTAACATAGTCATCAAGACTATTACACTCCCATCATAGTCAACATGACTATTACATTCCCAACAAAGTCATCATGACTATTACACTCCCATCGTAGTCATCATGGCTATTACACTCCGAACCTCGTCATCAAGACTATTGCAAACCCAACGAAGTCATCATGACTATTACACTCCCAACATCGTGATCAAGACTATTACACTCCCAACATAGTCATCATGACTGTTACACTCCCAACATCGGCATGATGACTATTACATCGTCATCATGAATATTACACCTCCAACATAGTCATTATTACTATTACACTCCCAACATCGTCATCATGACTATAACATTCCCATCATAGTCATCATAACTATTACTCTTCCAAGATCGTCATGATGACTATTACTCCCCCAACATCGTCATCATGACAATTACACTGCCAACATCGTCATCATGACTATTACACCCCCAACATAGTCATCATTACTATTACACTCCACAACATCGTCATCCTGACTATAACACTCCCATCATAGTCATCATAACTTTTACTATCCCAACGTCGTCATCATGACTATAAATCTCCAAACATCATCATCAGTACTATTACACACCCATCATGGTCGTCATGTCTATTACACTCCCAACATCGTCATCAAGACTAATGCACACCTAACAAAGCCATCATGACTATTACACTCCCAACATCGTGATGAAGACTATTACACTCCCAACATAGTAATCATGGCTGTTACACTCCCAACATCGTCATCATGACTATAAAACCTCAACATAGTCATCATGACTATTACACTCCCATCATAGGCAACATGACTATTATATTCCCATCACAGTCATCATGACCATTACACTCCCATCGTAGTCATCATGGCTATTACATTCCCATCATCGTCATTATGACTATTACACTACCAACATCGTTCTCAAGACTATTGTACACCTAAAAAAGTCATCATGACTATTACACTACCAACATCGTGATCAAGACTATTACACTCCCAACATAGTCATTATGACTATTACATCGTCATCATGAATATTACACTCCTAACATCGTCATCGTGACTACTATACTTCCAACACAATCATCATGACTATTACACTCCCAACATCATCATCATGCCTATTACACTCCAACATGGTCATCATTACTATTACTCTCCCAACATCGTCATCATGACTATTCCTCTCCGAACATCTTCATCATTACTATTACTCTCCCAACATCGTCATCATGACTATTATTCCCCAACATCGTCATCATAACAATTACACTGCCAACATAGTTGTCATGACTATTACACTCCGAACCTCGTCATCAAGACTATTGCACACCCAACAAAGTCATCATGACTATTACACTCCCATCGTAGTCATCATGGCTATTACATTCCCATCATCGTCATCATGACTATTACACCCCCAACATAGTCATCATTACTATTACTCTCCCAACATCGTCATCATGAGTATAAAACCTTAACATAGTCATCAAGACTATTACACTCCCATCATAGTCAACATGACTATTACATTCCCAACAAAGTCATCATGACAATTACACTCCCAACATAGTCATCATGACTATTACACTCCGAACCTCGTCATCAAGACTATTGCAAACCCAACGAAGTCATCATGACTATTACACTCCCAACATCGTGATCAAGACTATTACACTCCCAACATAGTCATCATGACTGTTACACTCCCAACATCGGCATGATGACTATTACATCGTCATCATGAATATTGCACCTCCAACATAGTCATTATTACTATTACACTCCCAACATCGTCATCATGACTATAACACTCCGATCATAGTCAGCATAACTATTACTCTTCCAACATCGTCATCATTACTATTACTCCTCGAACATCGTCATCATGACAATTACACTGCCAACATAGTCATCATGACTATTTCACTCCCAACATCGTCATCATGACTATAACACTCCCATCATGGTCGTCATGACTATTACACTCCCAACATCGTCATATGACTATAAAACCTCAACATAGTCGTCATGACTATTACACTTCCATCATAGTCAACATGACTATTACATTTCCATCACAGTATTCATGACTATTACACCCCAATCATTGTCATCATGACTATTATATTCCCATCGCCTTCATCATAACTATTACACCCCCAACATAGTCATCATCAATATTACTCTCCCAACATTCATCATCAGTACTATTAAACCCCCATCATGGTCGTCATGACTATTACACTCCCAACATCGTCATCATGACTATAAAACCTCAACATAGTCATCATGACTATTACACTTCCATCATAGTCAACATGACTATTACATTCCCATCACAGTCATCATGACTATTACACTCCCATCATAGTCATCATGACTATTACATTCCCATCAATGTCATCATGCCTATTACACCCCCAACATAGTCATCATTACTATTACACTCCCAACATCGTCATCATGACTATAACACTCCCAACATCGTCATCATGACAATAACACTCCCAACATAGTCATCATTACTATTACTCTCCCAACATCGTCATTAGGACTATTACTCCCCGAACATCGTCAACATGACAATTACACTGCCAACATAGTCGTCATGACTATTACACTCCCAACATCGTTTTCAAGACTATTGCACACCTAACAAAGTCATCATGACTATTACACTCCCAACATCGTGATCAAGACTATTACACTCCCAACATAGTCATCATGAATGTTACTCTCCTAACATCGGCATCATGACTATTACATCGTCATCATGACTAGTACATCGTCATCATGAATATTACACTCCCAACATCGTCATCGTGACTATTACACTTCCAACACAGTTATCATGACTATTACACTCCCAACATCGTCATCATGACTATAACACTCCCATCATAGTCATCATAACTATTACTCCTCCAACATCGTCATCATGACTAATACTCCCCCAACATCGTCATCATGACAATTAAACTGCCAACATAGTCACCATGACTATTACACTCCTAACATCGTTATCATGACTATTACACCCCCAACACAGTTATCATTACTATTACACTCCCAACATCGTCATCATGCTTATTTCACTTCAACATAGTCATCATTACTATTACATTCCCAACATCGTCATCATGACAATAACACTCCCATCACAGTCATCATGACTATTCCTCTCCGAACATGGTCATCATTACTATTACTCTCCCAACATCGTCATCATGACTATTATTCCCCCAACATAGTCATCATAACAATTAAACTGCCAACATAGTCATCATGACTATTACACTCCTAACATCGTCATCATGACTATTACACCCCCAACACAGTCATCATTACTATTACATTCCCAACATCGTCATCATGACAATAACACTCCAATCATAGTCATCATGACAATTCCTCTCCGAACATCGTCATCATTACTATTACTCTCCCAACATCGTCATCATGACTATTATTCCCCCAACATAGTCATCATAACAATTACACTGCCAACATAGGCATCATGACTATTACACTCCCAACATCGTCATCATGACTATAACACTCCCATCATAGTCATCATAACTATTACTCTTCCAACATCGTCATCATGACTAATACTCCCCCAACATCGTCATCATGACAATTAAACTGCCAACATAGTCATCATTACTATTACACTCCCAACATCGTCATCATGACTATAACACTCCCATCATAGTCATCATGACTATTTCTCTCCCAACGTCATCATTATGACAATTAATCTCCCAACATCGTCATCAGTACTATTACACTCCCAACATTGTCATCATGACTTTTACACCCCCAACATAGTCATCATTACTATTACACTCCCAACATCGTCATCATGACTATAACACTCCCTTCATAGTCATCATGACTATTTCTCTCCCAACGTCATCATCATGACTATTAATCTCCCAACATCGTCATCAGTACTATTACACTCCCATCATAGTAGTCATGACTATTACACTTCCAACATCGTCATCATGACTATTACACCCCTAACATAGTCATCATGACTATTATACTCCCAACATCGTCATCATGACTATTACACCCCCAACATAGTCATCATTACTATTACACTCCCAACATTGTCATCATGACAATATCACTCCCAACATAGTCATCATGACCATTACTCTCCGAACATCGTCATCATTACTATTACTCTCCCAACATCTTCATCATGACTATTACTCCCCGAACATCGTCAACATGACAATTACACTGCCAACAAAGTCATCATTACTATTAGCCTGAGGATGATAAGCCGTAGTGAATGCTGAAGTGGTTTCTACAATTTTACATAAGTCTCTAAAAATATTCCAATTAAATTCCTGACCTCGGTCAGAAATTAACACTTTAGGGGGACCGAATACAGTGACGAACCTATCTAAGAACGCCTTTGCAACAGTTCGTGAATCCTTCTGAGGCAATGCAATCAGTGTGGTGTACCTGGACAGGTGGTCTACCAACACCAATACGTAACGGTTTCCTGAATGACTGTGACGCAGATCAATCAGATCAGCCCCCACCCGATCTAAAGGTTCCAAAATTTCTGGGAATTCTTGCAATGGAGCTTGTACCTTAGGGGTACCTTTCCTCCTTTGGCAGTGACCACAGGACTTAACGAAGTTAATGACCTCTGTTAACATACCGGAGAAGAAAAAGAGTTACTTGGCTTTCATGTGAGTTTTAAAAATCCCCGGATGACCTGCAATCTTAGACGAATGTGCGAGTTTCAACGCCGACTTCCTCAACACCTCTGGGATAACCAGCTGAAAAACTGCACGATCCTTCTGTCCCTTTACATAAAATAAGACCCCATCCTTCATTTCAAAATCATGAATTGCTAAATTACGTTTCTTCGACGGATATTTTCCTCCCTCCAAATGTTCAATAATTTCCTTCCACCTTGGTTCGTTCATCTGGAATTCTCGCATTTTCTCACTGGAAATATTTTCGATATTAAGATTTACGTTAATAGTAGCAATGATTCTACTCAAAGTGTCTGGTACAACATGTGATGGACCCGGCTTGTAAAGTATTTGGAATGAGTGAGCAGCTAGTTCATGAGACCAACGGGACATGCGAGAGCACTTAGTTCTTTTCTTAAAAATATGAGTCAACGCCCTGTGATCTGTATAATGACAAAGTGTCGTTGGAAAAAATACGGTTCAAAGTACCTGACACTTTCTACCACAGCCAAAGCTTCCCTACCCGTTGCAGAATAGCGGACCTCCGGACCCTTAATCTTCCTGCTGAAATATACTACTGGGTGAGGAAGACTGTCACTGTCACGTTGCATTAAGCACCCACCAATAGCTATGCCACTGGCGTCAGTGTGTACTTCCCACTCCTTATCAAAATCCGGTACTGCCAAGACTGGAGTGGTAATGAGTTGGCTTTTTAATTTTGCATAAGCGTTATCATGCTCAGGTTTCCAAACGAATTTAACATTTTTCTTAGTAAGCTCAGTTAACGGTGCTGTTGTACTTGCAAAACCCTCAATGTGGCGACGGAAATATCCGGCTGCCCCCAGAAACCTTCGAACATCCTTTGCGGTCTTAGGTGTAGGCATGTCAGCAATGGCACGACAGGAGTCGGGGTCAGGTCGGATACCATCTGTGCACACCTGGAATACCAGAAACTTGAATTTCTGCGATGCCAGAGTGCATTTCCCCACATTGAGTTTGAAACCTGTTACGAACCCGGATCCAGCGTCCGAGCAAGGAGCAGTAACAACTACGCCATCTGTGGGTCAGCTCCCGAAACCCCCGCCAAACGAACGACGACACCGGATGAGGACGGCGAATATCGGCCACAAGGGCCAGTTTCCAGTCCTGTGCAGCTCACAACACAGCCGCTCCTGACCTCTGGTGAGGTGGTGCTCCGACGACAGCGCCATCTATGGACTGGATACGTCAGGTGTTTGTGCCCGAGCCCGTAAGTATTAGTGTCCCGGTTATTGATGACGTGTCTGTTTACAGAGTCGACCTGGTACCACTGTGTTGAAGGTTGAGGGAGTCTACCCGGGGCAGCCAGTCTCCATACTGTGAAGTTTGCTGCAGCTGTTGTGACGTCGTCCCCCCGGAAGAATACTGTGGTGTGTTAGCCTGCCAGTGGAGTGGCAGTGAAAGGATTTACCCGGGACCGACTGTTGGAGACGATCATCCACTGGGGTATTGAGGACAGGAGGGTGATTTGTGATATCACACGAGACTCCTGTCTAGGGCGTACCCCTTAAATCGTTCGTGGAGTGGCTGTACCAGCCTTGGTGGCTCAGTACCTGCCAGCAGACCAGCTGGACGTGTGGTTGACGGCCTCCACGACGGTGCCCCCAGTGGACCTGCGTTTTGGCTGACCTGTGGCCCGGGTAGGCTCGGCATTCTCAGAGGACACGTCGTGAGGCCACGAAGAAGGCACCGAGAGTTGTGGCACCAGCGTCTTCAGTAGAAGACATCGATTGAGGATTAATCCCCTTGTTAAGTGTTAATACCCCTCCCCCTTGTGCACTCTTTTATTTTATATATTTAAATGGTGATGGTACTAATTATAATATTAAGTTCTTAGCTTTCTTTCCCTACTCCCTTTAAGTTACTTGCGTCACGGATCTCATCCCTTGATAGCCAATACTGGCTTGGGAACGGATACATATATCTTCCTCTAACAACATCAGAGTAAGGACCCCGTTGCGTCCCGAGAGGGCCGTAACAAAACCCGCCTTATCTAACAGTGTCAACGTCTCAGTCAAATCTCGTAAGTGCTCATCAAACGTCCTGGAATAGATGACCACATCATCCAGGTACGCTAATGAGTGCCTTCCCAGAACTGGGTTTAGTATATAATTGATAGCCATCTGAAATGATGAAGGCGCTGTCTTTAACCCGAAAGGCATCCGCTTGAATTGATAAGTATGAACCCCATCAGAAAAGGCGGTCTTCTCTCTATCTTTCTCAGCGACTGGGATGGCCCAATACGGAGATTTCGCATCCAGAGTGGAAAAGTATTTGGCTGCCCCAAACTGATCTATTATTTCTTGTATCTGTGGCAAGGGATACACATCACCTTTAGTAATTTCGTTTATCTTTCGGTAGTCAACACAAAACCTATAACTACCATCCGGTTTACGTACCAACACCACTGGCGACAACCATGGTGATGTCCTAGGCTCTATCACATCCTGTCTCAACATTTTCTGACACTCATCCCTAATTACTTCCTTCGCCCGTTCCGGAAGCCTCCATTGACGGATGTAAATAGGAGGATGGTCACCTGTAGGAATAACATGCTCGATCCTATCCAGAAGCCCGATTTGATCGTCTTCTGTTGCAAACAGTCTAGGGAATTTACGTAAAATCCCGTTCCCGATGTTTCACCGGTCCTTCACCTCCATGATACTCTTGTGGCGGACCCGTTGCAGGTCGCTTCCGAACTGGGTTCCCACTTTTCTTCTGTTAGCTCTGGTCTTCATCTTCCCCAATCTTTCCTTCTTCGTAAACCTGTCCTTGAGTCTCGTCCTTTAGATTTCTGCACTCATCTTCAGCTTCCCTATGATGATCCCTTCTCTCTCTCTGAACTTCGTTCTGCCCTGGCCCTCTGCGGTTCTACGGCGGCGGGCTCCGATGGTATTCATTATGAGATGCTTCGCCATCTCCCTCCGAGCACGTCTCAGTATTTACTGAGTCTGTATAATCGGATCTGGGAGTCGTCGTCAGTCCCTGAGGACTGGCTCGATGCCGTTGTCCTCCCTGTTCGCAAACCGGGGTCTCTGGGTACTTCCCCTAAGGACTTTCGCCCTATTGCTCTCACAAGTTGTGTCTGCAAACTCTTTGAACGTATGGTTAACGTTCGTCTGATGTGGTTCCTGGAACACCATCACCTCCTCTCCCCTTCTCAATTTGGTTTCCGCAAGTGCCGCAGCACGACAGATGTCCTGGTGAACTTGGAGGTCTATATACGTACTGCTTTTGCTGCGAAGACCTCCGTTGTTGCCGTCCTTTTTGACCTAGAAAAGGCTTACGACACCACTTGGCGTTATCATATCCTATCTCAACTTCATTCTTTTGGCCTTCGTGGTCATCTCCCTCTCTTTCTCCGCAGCTTCCTCTCTCGTCGTTCCTTTCGGGTGCGCCTTGGTACCGCTCTCTCTCCCTCTTTTCAGCAATACGAAGGTGTGCCCCAGGGTAGTGTTCTGAGCACTACTCTTTTTCTGGTTGCCCTCAATGGTCTTCTTTCCTCTCTTCCTTCTGGTGTCTTCTCCGCTCTCTGTGTCGATGATCTTACCCTTTGTTGTCAGGGTGATGATTCGCCTCTCCTTCAACGCCGGCTTCAACTTGCGATTGATGCCGTGTCGTCTTGGGCCACAGGTCATGGCTTCAAGTTCTCTACTTCTAAGACTTGTGCCATGACTTTTACGCGGAAACGGGTTGTTCTTCGTCCCTCTTTGTCACTTTATGGTCATCCCCTTGAATACAAAGATTCCGCGAAGCTTTTGGGGTTATTCCTTGACACTCGTTTGTCTTGGTCTCCCCATATCTCTTACCTCCGTGTTGAGTGCTCTAAGTCCCTTACCCTCCTTCGGGTCTTGTCCCATACTTCTTGGGGGGCAGATAGGCGCACTCTCCTTGCTTTACATTCCTCTCTCGTCCTGTCTAAGCTCGATTATGGTTGCCCTGCTTACTCGTCTGCTTCTCCTTCTACTCTTCGCCGTCTTGATGCTTTGCACCATACTGGGTTGCGCCTCAGTTCTGGTGCCTTTCGTTCGACTCCCGTCCTTAGCTTGTATGTTGACACTGGCTTCCTGTCTCTCCAGGACCGCCGTGATCGCTACTGTCTTCGCTATCTTGCGCGGTCCTTGCAACATCCTTCCTCTCGTCTCTGTCGTGCTTTAACTTTTACCCCTCCTGCGGTTCCTGTTCCTCTTCACCACCTCCCTCTTTCTGTCCGGTTATCTCGCCTGCAGGATTCTCTTTCCGTTCGTATTTCTGATGTTTCTCCTCGTGTTGTTCCTTCTTTGCCCCCGTGGAGGGTCCCTCTTCCGCGGTTTTGTACATCCTTGACTCGTATCACTAAAGCTTTTACCCCTCCTACAGTTCTAAAACGCCTTTTCCTCGAGCACTTTTCTTCTCACTCCCGCTCCGTTTCTGTCTTCACCGATGGGTCTAAGTCAGCGGACGGTGTTGGCTACTCTGTTGTTTTTCCTGATCGCACTTATATGTGTCGCTTGCCTCCGGAGACTAGCATCTTTACAGCGGAACTTTATGCTATTCTCTATGCTCTTCGTCTCCTGCTTTCTCGTTGTCAGTCTTCCTTTGTGGTTGTTGTTGACTCTCGTAGTGCCCTCATGGCTCTTGGGTGCTTTAATCCAGTTCATCCGGTAGTTGTCGAGATCCAGCATTGGCTGTTTCTCGTTCACAGTAAATTTAAGTCGGTTGAGTTTTGTTGGGTTCCCAGCCATATTGGCGTGTCTTTAAATGAGCGTGCGGATGCTGCCGCTAAGGAAGCTGTCCGCTCTTGTCCCATCTCTCGTAAAGGCATTCCGTATTCCGACTTTTACCCGGTTATCCATTCCTCAGTCCTTACCCGTTGGCAGGCTTCTTGGTTGTCTGTTACTGGTAACAAGCTACGTACTCTTAAATGTTGTGTTTCCTCGTGGCCGTCCTCCTTCCACCGTAACCGGCGGTGGGAAACAGCTCTAGCTAGGTTGCGTATTGGCCATACTCGCTTAACCCATGGTCACTTGATGGAGCGCCGCCCTGCTCCTTATTGTCCTAGTTGCATTGTCCCTCTTACGGTCGTGCATGTCCTTCTTGAATGTCCTGACTTCCAGGACGAGCGTGTGTCTTGCTTTCCGACCGCCCCTCGCGGTCACCTGTCCCTCGATAGAATTCTTGGTGACTCGGATACTTTTGATATCGTTCGCCTTATGCGTTTTTGTTCTCGTATTGGCATCCTTGGTGATATTTAGCGCCCTCTGATTATTTTGCGTATTTGATGGTGCTACATAGCCTTCCCGGTTTGGTGCCTTCTTTTGATAATTACTTACTTACTTACGTAAAATCCCTCTCAAAAGTTTCCTATCTGACTGTTGCACATGTTGCAAATCCAGAGCCGAGATTAACTTATCAACTTCTTGAGTATTACTACTTTTTTCTGTCTCGGTCTTGTGTTCACCCTGTGTACTACTTTCTGTAACATTAAGCGCACTACATTGTGCTGTGGTGGCTGGCATCTCCTGGCTTTGAAACTGAAAAATTCCTGTATTTTCTACAACTGTAGCCTGAGACACCCTATCACCTGACCTGAAACGATAGGTTTTGTGCGAGAGATTGACAACTGGAATAAGGGCGCCTTTATCAAGCACTGTGATCAAATGATGAGGGATCAACAACCTGTCACATCTCCCAGCCACCTGAAGGGTGGTACCTGGTGCAATGTGACGTCCCACTGATACTTTAATGAATTTAACTGAATGGGGTGGGCAACACTGTTTCACCAAGGCATGTAACCCACATGATTTCTTATCTGTGTCTGGAAGAGACTTAAACAACAACTTAGGGTAGTGACAGTTGTATTTCTGTTTCTTACTAATGGAAGCAATTACTGGAGGATGATCTACCATTTTAATGGGATAAACTACCTGGCCAAACTTCAATCTGCACTTCCTTGCTCCCTCTTGAGCCGACAAAGAAAAGTTAACTCGTCCCAGAAAATCCATTCCCAACAAAATCTGACCAGGGAATGCAAGATTCTCGACAATCGTGCAATTGTGTGGGTAAGCTTCCCCCTTACCCACTTCAAAATTGAGAGTGGCCTGGCCCAAGATATTAATATGTTGCCCATTAACTGCTGTTAAATGCTTCCTACAACGCTTAAGGCGTGTCTCTTTAAGTGTGCTGAAGGCTGACTTTTTAATGAGAGATGCTTGACTTCCGGTGTCCACAAAAACTGTCAATCTCACACCTTCAACCGTCATCTCAAACGTAGGTCTGCCACCCAACGTGCTGACCTGTTCTGGGTCACCCTTGACCCGTGTGCTCGTGCACACTTACCTGTAATGGCCTCGGTCATGACACTTCTAACAAATTTCATCTCCAATTTTTCGCATCCCAGAAGCCCGCTGGCTCCATTCCCCAGCAACTTCTGTAGAGGCGACACTAGGAATGGGGGAAAGAGGGGTGGAGGGGAGGTGAGGAGCCAGGTGTAGGATTAATGGAGGGGGCAGGGAGGGTAACAGGAGGGGTGGGTTGGGGGGATACAGGAGAAGGTGATGGAAGGCCGGGGGAGGGTTTTTAGAGGGGGGTAATGAACAGGAGGGTTGTAAGGGTGAGGATTGTAGGGAGGGGGGTTGGAAGGTTGCGGGTAATAGGGAGGGGGGGGGAGGTGGAAGGTTGCGGGTAATAGGGAGGGGGGGGGGGGGGTTGTAAGCAAGGAGGGGTGCTTGGGTAGGGAAGGGATTTGGTTGTGCGCCATGTCCCTCCATGAAGGACAACCATTTCTACCAACAACTGAACTTCAGAACCCGTCGTCGGATCAGGGTAAAATTTTAACATACCATTTGGCTCCATAAATAACCTCTGGTGGAACCACCAAACGTTTCCTAATCCCAATCCATGGGAAAATTCTCCGTGAGTCCCAACCGGAAGTCCAATCTATTGCCATCCTTTCTAATTGATTTCTCAAGCCCCGTGAGGACCATCGCCTGTCGACAGGCGATTACAGCTGTCATCGTCAGACTCTCTGTGACTACGCTCCCTCAATGAATGGAATTTTTGTGTCTTATTGACCTCGTCTCCCATTCGTAAAATTGATACGCAAACAAATAAAATACACAACGGCATCGACTATCATTTACCACTCGTGAAACAAACACTGTATACGATGTTGAATAAAAATACATGCGCAATTATAACTACATAAAAAGTTTACGTTAATTATTAAATGTTCGAACTACTAGAATAAACTTGAAAAACTGTAATTAATTTCCACTATATTTATTTTACACTCGAAGATGACTGGTAACGCAATTATAAAAATTATAGTATGAATTTCTTGTCTCTAAATGCAAATCCAATATAAATCTTAGAAAAAATTATAATTACCGAATTCTTGAACAAAATATACTGAAATTATACAATTAATATTCACACGAAAGGAACTACACTGAATTTACTGTAAATAATTTAGTTTCAACTCTGTTTTATTTATCGAAAAAATCTAAGTCTCGTTAACCAGCGCATAATTAGTACAACACTTAACGTTAACTGAATTTCTTAACAATTTCTTGTAAATCTCAGGCACGCTAGGAATGAATGACGTTATCGTTAATTTAACACAGGCGCGATGTTTATATCTTCAACAATTATTTTTAATTCGTAACGCCCGACGGTAACAACGGCGCTCAGAAATAATTATAAGTATTTATTAATTAACCAAAAGTTAATGATAAATTACTTATTTGAGTTACTGAATGAACTCGATGTTTACATAGCATACACTGGGTCACCGCCGGTCGCGTAGTAGAATACTGAGAAATTAACACTGATAGCCGGGACACTCACAGCTACCGAGTCGTGCTGAATCTTAATTAAAAATTAGTAATTATTTTCCCAAAATTACAAATTAAATACTGGCGCGTAGTTGACTTGTCACTTTAACCGAATATAACACTCGCTAACCACTTGGACACGTTGGTAAGTATACAAAAATTAAAAGCGCGCTCACTGACACGAAGTCGAATCCTCAGAAAGTAGTCTCCGCACTCACTCTTAATTAACCAAATACTTCTTTTCTCAAAATCATAAATTAAATACTGTCGTGTAGTTTGCTTATCACTTGCACTGAATATACTACTCGCGAGACACTTAGACACTTGGTTGAGCACAGCGACACTGATCGCTGAGTAAAACCGCTAGAAAATTCAGAGTCCCAACGCTAATTCACTTAAATGACCAAAAATCGACTTGTGGTCTCTCAAAGTTCTAACTCTAATCACTTTAATCGCACGCTTGAATTAACACTGACGACCCATTGAACGGAGGGCTAGACACAACTAGAAATTATTCCACAATTGAGATTTTCCAAGCGACTTTGAAAAACGACATCACAAAAATTTTCCACGATTTACTTTTAATGCACTGCACTTCATTACAATTGAAAACAGTAAACCCACTCACCTTAGTAATGCACAACATGAAAAAAAAATTCCAGACCTAAAAATGTAAAAAAAAATATAGAAAATAATAACACATATTTACGAGAATTACTTAACCAAGGGGGAACACCTAACTAACAAAGGGATACTTAACTTGAAAGGGAACTTAATATACAGGGAACTTAATTAAGTACTTAAGGAAAACTCGAATTAACCTTTAACCGTCCCGTCCAGGCCCGCCCTGTCACTTTTACAAGCCTTGGTAACCACATCCACCCAGATCCCGACAGTACCATATAATCCCGTCCTTCGCGTTCAACGATTAGACTAGATAGCGGAACAACCGACGGACCTAACTGTCCGACACCACCGTAATTCCGTTGCTAGAGAATCTACTAGGCCATCCCTCAGTGAACTCTTGGTACCTTCATGGCTGTACCGTAAAAATCTAGCGATTGGGTCGCCTAACACGCCCTCGGGGATAATAATTAGCGTCCTAATACTTCCCTGCCCCGACAATTCGAAAACTAGAATTGTTGCTGCGAAAACCACCACGCAGCACCCTTGTCCGTAGTTGCAGAGGGTCGAATAAATAACACCCTTTCCAACTACCCAAGGCGGCCTCCACTCTAAACTGCCTGCTTAGCGCATACACTGAACTACCTATACTTAAACTACCAGCCCCTCACGACGCTAGAATCGCCTACTCTACGCAAATCGCACTACATAGGATTACCGTCGACTCTATCTCATGGGCACCGGCTGCACTCTCACCACACAGCATAACCAAACGGACAGACGGGTGAGGTTTCAATAATCGTCAAGAAATTATTGAAACACCGCTGCTACCATTGTAATGACCCAAAACCATGTAATATCCCTCTGACCTCTATGATCGTCTCTCGTGACCGTAATCGTTCGCTATCCCTGTTGTAATTCTCTTTCTCTCTTCACTCAATACCCCAGCTTATCACTGTTACAGTCTAGTATGACCCCTCACTGGACTGCCACGTATATCAGAGGAATATTAAATGAGGAAGATACATCAAGGACAAGGGTTATTAATTTATAAAAAAATAATAAAAATCTTTAAACACTGCCACCACCTTCCCGACCAACCATACCTGAATGTGTCTATCACCGATCCCCCAGGAAGGCAAGGAATCGGTAATCTTGGGACTCCCGGGTAATATGAATTTTCGGTAATAAATTTTGGGAAATTAGTTTAATTTACGTTACTTATTTAAATCGAAGGGCAACTTTAGTATCTATTAATTGTAGGAGAACTTGGGGGTTTCCAATTCAACACATAAAAATGACCAAGTAGAGATATATATCAAAGGGGAGTTAAGTGAACACCACTGGACAAGTTGTACAATTTTTTTATAAAACATGTAAATTAAGACAATTTGAACATATACCCTATTCTCTTCCCTTAGAGGCACAATGGATATCTACTGAGGACATGAGAGTCAAGTGCACAATACTTTAAAATCGCACTGAGGCCACGATGTTGATGGCTGCCCTCAGCCCCTAGGATGCGGGCTTGCGGCCCCTTTATTCCACACACTCCTGAGACACACTAATCAAATTTTGTTTTACCAGCTTATTGCTGGGAAGGATTACTCTTCCCACCATCTAATACAGCCCCAGGGCTCCACCCATTATTTTGGCAAAGGCCAACAATTTAACACTTAGGCCTGAGGTCTGGCTCTCTAGGGCCAATAAGGACTTGGCCCTTATCTCCCGCCAATCACCTTCCCTGAACTGCCGTGGAAGGCTACATGAATTCCTGAAGATTGAGTCAGCTCTCTCCAGCTATTAGAAGGAAAACAAGGCGGCTCTATGGAGCCCAGTGCACCTGCGAGCAATGTTTACCAACTGATAAATTATGTTCAAGCCTGTCTCCTCCAAGATAAAGGGTAGGGACATTTGACTCGCCTGGTATGGGGAAGAGACCGGTGAGAGGAGAAGAGAGGGAATGAGAGGTGGATGGAGAGGGAAATCTGAGTAGGGGAAGCCAAAGGTATCCAAGACCACCCTCAGGTCAACCTCTTGGCCCTGACAAATGGGCGACAGGGGGAGGGAGGAAGAGGAGACGAATGACAGCCAAGGGGAGGGGAGAAAGGGAGAAGGAAGGAGGGGAGAAGGGAGAAGGAAGGAGGGGAGAAGGGAGAACCAATGATCTGAGCCCCAGATCATAACAGTGGAGAGGATCCGCAGCAGACCAGCGACCAGAGGAGAGGATCTGCAGCCCACCAGCAACTGAGGGAGAGGATCTGCAGCCTAGCAGCGACCGAGGGAAAGGATCTGCAGCCCAGCAGCAACCGAGCAGGAGGATCTGCAGTCCAGCAGCGACTGGGGGAGAGGATCTGCAGCCCAGCAACGACCAAGGGAGAATATCTGCAGTCCAGCAGCGACCGAGCGAGAGGATCTGCAGTCCAGCACCGACCGGGAGAGAGGATCTGCAGTCCAGCAGCGACCGAGCGAGAGGATCTGCAGCCCACCAGTGACCAGGGGAGAGGATCTGCAGCCCAGCAGCGACTGGGGGAGATCTGCAGCCCAGCAGCACCCGCGGGAGAGGATCTGCAACCCAGCAGCGACAGGGAAGGAGAGGATCTGCAGCCCACCAGCGACCATGGGAGAGGCTCTGCAGCTCAGCAGCGACCGTGGGAGAGGCTCTGCTGCCCAGCAGCAACCGGGGGAGAGGATCTGCAGCACAACAGCGACCGAGGGAGAGGATCTGCAGACCAGCAGCGACCAGTGGAGAGGATCTGCAGCCCAGCAGCGACCAAGGGAGAGGATCTGCAGCCCAGCAGCGACCGAGGGAGTTTGTTTTTCTCCACCCTGACAGTGTGTGTATACATGTGTACTCACCTAGTTGTGCTCAATGTCGGGGTTTCGTCCAGTAAGTAAATAAGTTAAGGTAAGTGTTCTTAATACCCTGTCAATATTGACAATGTCGGGGTTTCTCTACCTCTCACCAGCCACTACCAAGTAGTAGTTGTGGTAACTGTTACTTACTGTAGCCCTGCGGGTCTTCACTCCATCTGCGAGGTGCCACTGTTCACCTGGAGAGTATCCAAGTCAATCTCCAGCTGGCCTTCTAGACAAAGACGAGTGGGAACACAATTTACTCTCTCGATCGTGTGCCCTCCCAGACAGAGGGCTCTACTGCTAACTGAAAGGTCGCCAACTGGTGTTCTCTGTGTCCAGTAACACGCCAGTGGTTTCATGGGATTGTGGTAATAGTGTCAAGAGCACACTAAAATAAATCTGGTATCAGGCAGGTATGTATCTCTATCACTCTCACTCTTTCTATGGACTCTGTAGCAACTAGCAATGGAGGGATAATGCAAACGCAAAAGTAGTTTTGTATTTTACTTAAAACATTAAAGTATTTTGTCTCTATATCCACAACAAGGCAAAGAAATACATGACAGCAGAATACTCTCTTCATAAACTGGAGCGCAACAAGACAGCAACACTCCCCCTCCTGTCATTCACAGCTGCCACGCCACCTCACTGTATGATCTCTCTCTGTACTTGTTTCCTGTCGTTAAGCGCCTGTTTCTTTAAATTCACAGTAAACACAATTCTGGCAATCAACACAATAACTTGCTATAATGGCGATAAACGCAATAATCGCTGTACTGGCCTTAAATGCTCAATAAATCATTTCAATGGCGATTTACACAGTAACTCACAGTAATGGCACTGAACACCGTATCTCACAGTAATGGTAATGAATGCAATAAGTTACTGCACGGTCCTTAAACACTGTAAGTCACTTCAATGCCAATAATACAGAAAATCCCTGTTCACATGAATATGTTATTCAATACTCCAGCATATATATAGATCACTTCATCAATATTAGCATTAATGAATCAATACGGGGCACACAGCCTTATAGTAATAAATGGTACATGTATATATATATATATATTCTTAGACACAAACTTATACTATAAAAGTCACATGAGTATAAATGTCCTTGACACAGCAAACTCTTAAATAAATCACAGGTGCCTGCACACACCATATATATATCGTGAGAGCTCTCTACAGCCTCATTCTGCACAACTGTGCCTCACTATGACATAGACATTGGTGAGTCTTGCTCACGACATAGAAAATACTCTGGCTAAAATAGCTGACTAAAGGGGAATGGGGGGGGGGGGGGAACTAAATTACCTACTTCCACTTCACTGATGTGGACTCGCCCTCTGTTGAGAGTTGAAATGAAGCTCCTGGTCCTGGCTCTTGACTCGTTGTAGGGAACGCCCCCCACACACACACTGATGCTCTCTCCAGGAACCTCTTCAACACCTCAGAAAATGCATCTGCACCGTGCTCGATCCTCTGCAGGCCCGTGCTCCTCCACAACTTCTTGAAGTGTTGGAGTCGGTCTCCTGGCCATCAACTTCTCATGACTCCGGCTGCAGACCTCTCTCTCGGATGCAGTCGTCCTGATTCCCAACTAGTTCCGTTCTTCTACTGACTCTCGGTGGATTGGCCCAGCCACTACGTCGTCACTAAACGGGTGAACTTGCACAGACGTCACATACATCACTGCAAGTGACTACACCTCTTGCAAAGCGCCTGTTACTGAAGCACTTGCTGCTCAATTCTCGTCGATTCCTTCTTCAGTCCAACACATGGAATAAAGGAAGACCTTACAGGGTGCTTGCAGACTACTGGGTGACGCGTAAAATCCACCGGAACAGGGTAAACTGTCAAACTGACAGGACCTCCTCTCACACGTCCGACCACCTCGACGTGTCATGACAAACTGCTGGAACCACTGCGGCGCGATGACCGGACCCCCCCTGCCTTCGTGACGTCATACTTGCCAGGGGGCGTTTCTCATTGGCTCCTTGTGCCACGTCACTGTTCCTGACCAATCTGGTGTCACTGACGTCATACCGTTTTGGCGGCAAAACGGAGGGGCCGGCGCCATATTGGCGTTCTAAAGGGCCTAAACCATAGGCCAAAACACTCTTCTTTTCCGAATTTCTCGCCAACGCGAGAACACTACACGCTCCTACATATGTCGAATTGTTCCCCATACCGTAGAGAATGCTCGGGTAAAGTGGATATGACTCTTACAGCTGGCGTGGGAGAAATATAAGGGGGGGGGGGACACCGTCACATCACTTAGTTGTGCTTGCGGGGTTTGAGCTCTGGCTCTTTGGTCTCGCCACTCAACTGTCAATCAACTGTGGGTACTCAGTTTCCACCTGTGTCCCCCTTGTTCGCTTACCGCCAATGTTGAATAGTTTATCCTTCTTTACCCTGTCAATTCCCTTGAGGATTTTGTAAGTAGTGATCATGTCTCCCCTCACTCTTCTGTCTTCCAGTGTTGTAAGGTGCATTTCCCGCAGCCTTTCCTCGTAACTCATGCCTCATAGTTCCGGGACTAGTCTAGTGGCATACCTCTGAACTTTTTCCAGCTTTGTCTTGTGCTTGACATGGTTCAGGCTCCATGCTGGGGCCGCATACGCCAGGATTGGTCTTACATATGTAGTGTACAAGATTCTAAACAATTCCTTACACAGGTTCCTGAAGGCTGTTCTGATGTTAGCCAGCCTCGCATATTCTGTATACGTAATTCTCTTTATGTGGGCTTCAGGAGACAGGTTTGGTGTGATATTAATTCCTACATCTTTCTCTCTTTCCGTTTCATTAAGTACTTCACCTCCTATTCTGTATCTTGTGTCTGGCCTCCTGTTTCCACCGCGTGTGTGTGAGTGCGTCTGCTTCTGTATGTGCATGAGTGTGTATGTGTGCACGTGCGGGTACGTGTGTGTGCTTGTACGTTTGTGTGCGAGAGTGTGTGTGTACTCACCTAATTGTGCTTGAGGGGGTTGAGCTCTGGCTCTTTAGTCCCGTCTCCCAACCGTCAATCAAGAGGCGTACAGATTCCTGAGCCTCTTGGGTTCTATCATATCTACACTTGAAACTGTGTATGGAGTCAGCCTCCACCACATCACTTCCTAATGCATTCCATTTGTCAACCTCGCTGACACTAAGAAAGTTCTTTCTAATATCTCTGTGGCTCATTTGGGCACTCAATTTCCACCTGTGTCCCCTAGTGCATGTGGCCCTTGTGTAAAATAGCCTGACTTTATGTACCCTATCGATTCCCTTGAGAATCTTGAATGTGGTGATCATGTCCCCCTAACTCTTCTGTCTTCCAACGAAATGAGGTTTAATTCCCGTAGTCACTCCTCGTAGCTCATACCTCTCAGCTCAGGTACTAGTCTGGTGGAAAACCTTTGAACCTTTTCCAGTTTAGTCTTATGCTTGACTAGATATGGACTCCATGCTGGAGTCACATACTCCAGTATTGGTCTGACATATGTGATATATAATGTTCTGAAAGATTCCTTACACAAGTTCTAAAGGCCGTTCTTATGTTAGCTAACCTGGCATATGCCGCTGATGTTATCCTCTTGATATGAGCTTCAGGTTACAGGTCTGGCGTGATATCAACCCCCAGGTCTTTCTCTCTCTCTGACTCTTGAAGTATTTCATCTCCCAAATGACACCTTGTATTTGGTCTCCTGCTCCCTACCCCTATCTTCATTACATTACATTTGCTTGGGTTAAACTCTAACAACCATTTGTTCGACAATTCCTGCAGCTTGTCCAGGTCTTCTTGAAGCCTCAAGCTGTCCTCCTCTGTCTTAATCCCTCTCATAATTTTGGCGTCGTCAGCAAACATTGAGAGGAATGATTCTATTCCCCCCTGGGAGATCATTTACGTATATCAAAAACAGGTTAAGACCGAGTACAGAGCCCTGTGGGACTCCACGCCAATCTGAGGTCTCACCCCTTACTGTAACTCTCTGCTTCCTATTGCTTAGGTACTCCGTTATCCACTGGAGTGCCCTACCAGTTACTCCTGCCTGTTTCTCCAGCTTATGCATCAGCCTTTTATTAGGTACTGTGCCAAAGGCTTTCCGACAATTAAAAAAAATGCAGTCTGCCTATCGCTCTCTTTCTTGCTTAATCTTTGAAACCTGTTACGAATCTACGATTGATTCTACCATTATTCATGATAACTATGTATAGCATTTAATCCTTTTCCTGTTTAGTACTATTATTAGTATGGTATTCAGTTGTGTTCCAGTTAATATTGTATGATTTATATTGTAGCATGCTGTAGTGTGCCTGAGTTGCATTATTTTTGATAGGCTTGTGCAAGTTATTTCTTGTTGGAGCTACTCCATTTATTCATTTATGTGTTTAAGAGATTGTCTGTGTTCATTAGGTGATTCTATGATATTTTTGCATGCTGAAAGATAATTCTGGCTTCTTATAATTTTTACCATTTATCAGTTTGATATGTCTTGTTATCCTTAAGTACAGTATATTGCTTTGCATGTTAAGCAGTGTCTTTTAATCATACCCTAGACAAACTTTGAGGCAAGGCTGAAATTATTATTTTTTGATTACTGCAAACAAAAGAACCATACTTCTAGGGTTATAACAAAATGAGGGCCACTGTCCGGGAGCATTGATTATTAATTCCCTGTAACGTAATGTACTAATTAAGAGCGCAGATTGCTAATAGCAATTGCCTTCCTAGGTACTCTGTGGTTATCTAGTGACACCTAATCAAGCTTGTGTGTACATATTCTCTGTTCAATCTGAGCTGCTGTGGAAACTTCTCAACGCTTCACGTTTGAGGTAAGTGTTCAGCTTGTGCCAGGGGCCAAGAAAAAGTTTCAGTGTTGTTCTAAGTGCTAATTTGTGATAATTCAGTAAACCATGGAGGATCAGATTGCTGGGCTGGTGGAGCAGCCAAATTTTCGTAAAATTAAAGACTTGAAGAAGTCTGGTTTGTTGTTTCTGGCTGATAAATTGAGCCTAACAGTTTCCAGTAAAATGTTAAAGGCTCAGTTGTTAACAGTCATTGTCACACAATTGGTGGAGGAGGAGCAACTTGATGAGGAGTGTTTAGGAGAGTTAGAAGAAGAGCCAAGTGACCAGGTGGCAAAGTTGGAGATGGAGACTAAATTAGAAATGGCTAGACTGGAAGCAGACAAACAGAAGGTGAAGTTGCAGAACAAGCAAAATCAACTTGAGTTGGAGACGAAGCAACAGATGTTGGAGGCTCAGTTACAACTAGCAGAGTATCAAACTAAACAAGCCGAGCAGCAAACTAAACAATTAGCAATTCAGCAGAGTATGGCTGAAAATAATAACAGGTTGGAGGAACAGAGAATTGCAGCAGTGCAAGGTAACACGAGCAATAATCCAAAGAGTACTAATAGTTCTTCCAAGTATAGTAAACATGTAAATTTATCTAAATTCAATGAGGAAGACCCAGAAATTTTCTTTTTACATTTAAGAAGTTAGCAGTCAGCATGAATTGGCCTGTGGATCAATGGGTTGTCATTATGCAGGAACAATTTTTTTTTAAAGCTCAGGAAGTTTTTGCATCTATGCCTGATGAGAATTCATTCGATTTTAAATTAGTCCAACAGAGCATCTTGAATGCATACCTGCAGATCCCAGAGGCACATAAACAAAAATTCAGAGGGTTAAAAAGAGCACATGACCAGACTTTTTCTGACTTTGTACGAGTTAAACTCAATCATTTTGACAGATGGGTTAAAGCACTTAACATTACAGAGTTTGAGACTTTGAGAAACCTCATAGTAACTGAAAATTTTTTAGGTTGTCTATCCGAGAAATTAGCTTTGTTTATGGCGGAAAACAAATAAACCACTGATCTTATGAAACTAGCCAAGCTTGCTGACGAGCATGAATTACTTACTAAGGTGCCTTTTCGTGCACCAGCTAATCATTATACTGTTAAGACTAATTATCATGCTCCTAAATCACATGTTTTCCAGCCCGACCAGCTACTTCACCTTCTCCCTGAACCCTTCTCCTGCAAAGCCTAAAATTGAGAAACAACAGAGTTGTCACCCTCAAGTAATGTAGTGTTTAAACCTGCAGTTGGTTCGGTTGTTTCGACCACTGGCAGATATTGCACGCATTGCAGGAGAAGAGGTCATGTGGTAAATTCCTGTTATACCTTGCACCCTGAGTTGAGACCAACTGGTCTGATTATGAGGAGGGGTTTGCAAGCCTTTAATGCCAATGTTATTCCAGTCATGCCCTAGTGGATACCTAATTTTGAGCCATACCAGCATTCGGGTACCTTATTATGTACTAGTGGAACCTGGGAGCCAGTGCAGTTATTAAGGGACACTGATGCTTCCCAGTCTCTAATTTCTCACCGGGTTCTTACTGATGTTAGCACAGAAGACACTGGTGGGGTAGTGTTATTACAAGGATTTGGAGGTCATGTCCAGCATGTACCATTAGTTAAAGTTAACCCTGAAATCATCTATTACACCGGGTTGGTGCACTGTAGCAGTTAGTGAGCAGTTGCCCATCCCTGGGGTTGATGTTATGGTAGGTAATGATTTTGACTGGTGTTAAGTTAGTGAGACAGAGTGCTCTATCATGTTTACTAACCCTAGTTGTGTACTGGTTCAACCAGATGCGGATGATGGTGTCATCTATCCAGCCTGTGTTTTTTTTTTTTTTTTGAGATATATACAAGAGTTGTTACATTCTTGTACAGCCACTAGTACGCGTAGCGCTTCGGGCAGGTCCCTGGAATACGATCCCCTGCCGCGAAGAATCGTTTTTTCATCCAAGTACACATTTTACTGTTGCGTTAAACAGAGGCTACAGTTAAGGAATTGCGCCCAGTAAATCCTCCCCGGCCAGGATACAAACCCATGACATAGTGCTCGCGGAACGCCAGGCGAGTGTCTTACCACTACACCACGGAGACTGCGTGTTGTGACCAGATCAATGGGTACGCAGGGTGAGGTAAATCCTGTGACTCCCAAGGTGGATGTTGTCGAGGCCAGGACCCCTTTTGACAGGGAGGTGGAGGTGGACCTTGAAGATACATTCTTAGCTCACGCGGATGTCGAAAGTGAGGCCGGTGCCAAAGCCCAAATTTATTCTGACCCAGATGGTCTGGAAGAGGTTGCCCAGGTACCAGTTCCTTGCCCGCTCGCTCCAGCTGTTGAATTCCAGACCTTGAGGGAGTTGCAGAGTACTGATCCCAGTGTAGCTGAATGTTATACAGAAGCAGCCGACTCCATTGATACCTTGGATGAGAGAACGGGTGAGAATGAGAGAACGGAACGGGTCATTTCAATGATCGATGTCTGATGAGAAGATAGAGAACACCAGGAACTCCCTCAGCAGATGATTGTGAGTCTAGGACCCAGCTCATTGTACCCAAGGAGTATAGGGAGCAGGTATTGCAAGCTGGTGAAATCCCTTGGTGACCTGATAGGAGGTCACCAAGGGCTTTCCAGTATGTATCATAAGATATGTAAAAATTTATTGGCCAAAACTCAAAAAGGATGTGGTCAGATATTGTCACAATTGTGTTGTGTGTCAAACTGTTGGTAAACCTAACCAGACTGTGCTACGAGCACCCTTACACCCTATTGTAGTGCCAGAAAAGCCTTTTACACATGTGGTGCTGGATTGTGTCGGACCTTTACCCCGTACCAAATCCGGTAATATGTATATGTTTACTATTCTATATATGACCACCAGGTTCCCTGAAGCATATGCCTTAAGTAACATTAGGGCTTCTACACTTATAAAGCATTTGGAACGATTTTTTCACTATTTGGTACGCCCCGTATAATTCAAACTGCTAATGGGAGCAATTTTTGTTTCACAACATATAAAACCTTTTGTAATTCATTTGATATACAGCATAATCTTTCCAATCCTTACAATCCTCAGAGTCAAGGGGGGATCGAGCGGTTCCACCAAACCCTCAAAAAGATGTTGAAAGCAACTGGGGAAGATTCACCCAGATATTGGGATGACAATTTACCATTTATTCTATTTGCTGCCAGGCATGGATTGCACAGTGCCCTAGGCTGCTCTCCATTTGATCTTGTGTTTGGACATCAGGTGAGAGGACCTTTAAAAATGTTGCAAGAGAAAATGTTGGGAGATATAACAGCTAGGTAGAGTGAACGTTACTTGAAGGATGTGAAGAGCAAGCTGTCTAGAACAAAGGAGTTGGCCTTACGACATCTGGGCGAGCAACAACAGAATGATGGAGAAGCATGACAAGAGGTTCAAGCCCAAACTCAGAGTTTTTGAACCAGGAGATTTGGTAATGGTCTTGAAGCCTCGTATGGGTACTTCTATGTCACATACATTTGCAGGACCTTATCTAGTGATAAAACGTCTTGGTGAAGTCACCTACAAAGTTTGCAATCCCCAACAGAAACGTCAATTCATGAGTGTACATGTGAACCGGTTGAAGGCTTATTGTGGGCCCACTATTGTGGCTTGTTGTGTTACTGAGGAGGTAAATCCTGAGGAGTCAAGTGTTGTCGGGGAAAATGGTAATCCTCTTTTATCTAATTCCAGCTCCGGGGAAGAATTGTTGTGTCATTTGAAGGATGAGGAGAGAGCAGAGTTCCAGGACCTTTTGAAGATATCCTTCAACTTGTTTGGGGAGGTCCCCACTCAGACGTCTCTCATTACTCATGACATTAAACTGACAGATGTAACTCCAATTCGGCTACACCCTTATCGAGTGACACCCGAGAAACGACGTATCATCCACGAGGAGGTTGATTATCTTCTTCGACATGGGTTCATTAGACCCAGTCAGAGCTCCTGGAGTTCACCGTGTTTAGTGGTACCAAAACCAGAGGGTAAATGGCGATTAGTAGTGGATTATAGAAAGCTCAACCAGGTAACTGTAGTCGATGTATATCCATTACCTCTATTAGAGGACTTCATCGACCATATTGGTCGTGCTAACTTTGTATCTAAATTGGACTTATCTAAGGGGTATCACCAGATACCACCTACAGATTTTGCAAGGGAAGAGACAGCTTTTATCACCTCTGATGGAGCATTCGAGTTAAATGTGATGCCGTTTGGACTAAGGAATGCACCAGCAACTTTTCAAAAGTTGATGAATTCTTTGTTGAAGGATGTGCCAGATTGTAAGGCATATTTAGATGACATTGTGACTTTCAGTAAGAGTTGGGAAGACCATAAGCCCACTTTAAAGCAATTGTTTGCCGTGTTACAACATGCTACTTTGACTGTTAATGTGAAGAAATGTAGTTGGGCCAAAGGAACAATAGTGTATTTAGGACATGAGGTCAGACAAAGTAGGATAGTCCCGTTGAAAGACAAGATCCAGGCAATCGTGGATTACCCAGTACTAACCAGTAAGTAGTCTGTGCAGAGATTTATTTGGATGTGTGCGGATTATAGGAGATATTGTAAAAACTTTTCGATTGTTGCTGCACCTATAACCAATCTTCTAAGGAAGCAGGTAAAATTCAAGTGGACGCAGGAGTGTCAGAACTCCTTTCAGAAGTTGAAAGAAATTCTCTCAACGTCACCTGTGCTAGCCAGTCCACAGTATGATAAACCATTTATTATGCACATAGACACTTCGGATCTAGGAGCAGGTGTTGTTTTGTTCCAGGTAGGACCAGCTGATTTAGAACACCCTGTATATTATTTCTCTCGTAAATTTGACAGGGCACAAACTAATTATTCTGAGGTTGAGTAAGAAGCACATTGTTTGATCTTTGCAGTTAAGAAGTTTGAGACATACTTGTCAGGCAATCAAGTTGTAGTATATACAGATCATAATTCCTTGACATTCATTAACTCCATGAAATGTAAGAACCAGAGAATACTTAGATGGTCATTGATTCTACAAGAATTCAATATTGTAATTCGTCATATTCCTGGGAGGCAAAATGTTATTGCTGATGCCTTATCCAGAGGATTTCCTATTGCAGTGCCATAATATGAAGTGTTCTATACTCATAAGATGCATCTATTTATTTTTTGTTTTTTACTGTGTTGAATTTTAATGTTTTTTATTTTGATCTTTTGTTGAAGTACCTTCATGTTATATTTTCATGTTATATTTCATGCAGTCAAAACATGAAATCAACCTTCAGTAAATTTCATTTTTTCTTAAGGACCGGGAAGGATGTTACAAATCTGATTGATTCTACCATTATTCATGATAACTATGTATAGCATTTAATCCTTTCCCTGTTTAGTACTATTACTAGTATGGTATCCAGTTGTGTTCCAGTTAATATTGTATGATTTATATTGTAGCATGCTGTAGTGTGCCTGAGTTGCATTTTTTTTATAGGCTTGTGCAAGTTATTTCTTGTTGGAAGGAGTTGGTGGCTTCTCCGTGGGGGGGATGACCATATTTGGATGTTTCCAGCGTGCGGCCTGTTGTAAAGCTAGCGTCAATATGTCACCCTTTGAATATTTCCTGTTATTGATTGTAATTAATTCCTGTGATTACTGTACCAGTATTATATACCCTTAAGATTACTGATAATATTGTTCTTTTGTACTACACTCTGTTAGTAGAGTTTTCACGAGAGTTCATGTGGGTGCTAAGTTGATCTTTTCGTAGGATGCCTGCCTTGCTGGCGGGAGGCTAGATAGTCGCGTGGGTTAGCTCGCTGGGAGGAGACATGTATTGGAGATAAGTCGGTGTATTTTGTTTATTTTGCTTAATACTTAGTTAATTCTCTTGGTAAGACTATTTTGTGCTACTCCATTTATTCATTCATGTGTATAAGAGATTGTCTGTGCTCATTAAGTGATTTTATGATATTATTGCATGCTGAAAGATAATTCTGACTTCTTATAATTTTTACAATTTATCTGTTTGATATGTCTTGTTATCCTTAAGTACAGTATATTGTTTTGCATGTTAAGCAGTGTCTTTTAATCATACCCTAGACAAACTTTGAGGCAAGGCCGAAATTATTATTTTTTGATTACTGCAAGCAAAAGAACCATACCTAGACTTCAAGGGTTATAACATCACCTGATCGTAAAATTCTATTAAGCCTGTAAGGCAAGATTTACCCTCCCTGAACCCATGTTGATGGGTTGTCACGAAGTCCCTTCTCTCCAGATGTGTTACTAGGTTTTTTCTCACGATCTTCTCCATCACCTTGCATGGTATACAAGTTAAGGACACTGGCCTGTAGTTCAGTGCCTCTTGTCTGTCATCCTTTTTGTATATTGGGACTACATTAGTCGTCTTCCATATTTCTGGTAGGTCTCCCGTTTCCAGTGACCTACTATACACTATGGAGAGTGGCAAACAAAGTGCTCCTGCACACTCTTTCAACACCCATGGTGAGATTCCATCCGGCCCAACAGCTTTTCTCATGTCCAGCTCCAATAGGTGCTTCTTGACCTCATCTCTTGTAATTTCGAACCTTTCCAAGGTCGCCTGGTTTGCTGCCACCTCTCCTAGTGCCGAGACTTCTTCTTGTTCTATTGTAAAGACCTTCTGGAACCTTTTGTTGAGTTCCTCACACATCTCTTTGTCATTCTCTGTGTACCTGTCCTCACCCATCCTAAGTTTCATCACCTGTTCCTTCACTGTTGTCTTCCTCCTGATGTGACTGTGTATTAGCTTTCCTAACCAACGTAACCAACCATCCTAACCAACGTAACCAACCAACCTAACCAACATAATAACGTAACCAACTTAACCTAACCAACCAACCTAACCAACCTAATCAACCTAACTAACCAACCAAAATAACTAACCAACCAACCTAAGCTATCTAACCAACCAACCTAACTAACCAACCTAACTAACCAACCAACGTAAACTATTTAACCTAACTAACCAACCAACCTAAGCTATCTAACCTAACCAAGCAACCTAACCAACCAACCTAACCAAGCAACCTAACCAACCAACCTAACCAAGCAACCTAACCAACCAACCTACCCTAACCTAACCAACCAACCCAACCTAGCCAAACCAACGTAACCAACCATCCTAACCAACGTAACCAACCAACGTAACCAACCAAACCTAACCAACCAACTAACTTAACCAACCAACCTAACCTAACGTAACCAACCAACCAACCAACCAACGTAACCAACCAACCTAACCAATGTAAGCAACCAACCTAACCAATGTAACCAACCAATCTAACCAACGTAACCAACCTAACCAACCAACCTAAGCAACCAACCTAAGCAACCTAACCTAACCAACCAACCAACCTAACCAAGCAACCTAACTAACCAATCTAACCTAACCAACCAACCAACCAACCTAACCAACCTAACAAACTAACCTAACTAACCAACCAACCTAACCAAACAACCTAAGCTATCTAACCTAACCAACCAACCTATCCAACCAACCTATCCAACCAACCTTAGCTATCTAACCTAACTAACCAACCTAAGCTATCTAACCTAACCAACCAACCTAAGCTATCTAACCTAACCAAGCAACCTAACCAACCAACCTAACCAAAGAACCTAATCAACCAACCTAACCAAGCAACCTAACCAACCAACCTAACCTAACCTAACCAACCAAACTAACCTAACCTAACCTAACTAACCAACCAACCTAACCAACGTAACCAACCATCCTAACCAACGTAACCAACCATCCTAACCAACGTAACCAACCAACCTAACCAATGTAATAACGTAACCAACTTAACCTAACCAACCAACCTAACCAACCTAACTAACCAACCAACCTAACTAACCAACCAACCGAATCAACCAACCTAAGCTATCTAACCAACCAACCTAACTAACCAACCTAACTAACCAACCAATGTAATCTATTTAACCTAACTAACCAACCAACCTAACTAACCTAACCAACCAACCTAAGCTATCTAACCTAACCAAGCAACCTAACCAAGCAACCTAACCAAGCAACCTAACCAACCAACCTAACCAACCAACCTAACCAAGGAACCTAACCAACCAACCAACCTAACCAACCTAAGCTATCTAACCAACCAACCTAACTAACCAACCTAACTAACCAACCAACCTAACCAACGTAAGCTATCTAACCTAACCAACCAACCTATATAACCTAACCAACCAACCTAACTAACCTAACCAACCAACGTAAGCTATCTAACCTAACCAAGCAACCTAACCAAGCAACCTAACCAAGGAACCTAACCAACCAACCTAACCAACCTAAGCTATCTAACCAACCAACCTAACTAACCAACCAACCTAACCAACCTAAGCTATCTAACCTAACCAACCAACCTAAGCTATCTAACCTAACCAACCAACCTAAGCTATCTAACCTAACCAACCAACCTAAGCTATCTAACCTAACCAAGCAACCTAACCAACCAACCTAACCAACCAACCTAACCAAGCAACCTAACCAACCAACCCAACCTAACCTAACCAACGTAACCACCCATCCTAACCAACGTAACCAACCAACGTAACAAACCTAACTTAACCAACCAACTAACCTAACCAACCAACTAACCTAACCAACCTAACCTAACCTAACGTAACGTAACGTAACCATCCAACCAACGTAACCAACCAGCATAACCAACCAACCTAACCAATGTAACCAACCAACCTAACCAACCTAACCAATGTAACCAACCAACCTCATCAACATAACCAACCTAACCAACCAACCTAAGCAACCAACCTAACCAACCTAACCTAACCAACCTAACCTAACCAACCTAACCTAACCAACCTAACCTAACCAACCAACCAACCTAACCAACCAACCTAACCAACCAACCTAACCTAACCAACCTAACCAACCTAACAAACCTAACCAACCTAACAAACCAACCTAACTAACCAACCAACCTAACCAAACAACCTAAGCTATCTAACCTAACCAACCAACCTATCTAACCAACCTATCCAACCAACCTTAGCTATCTAACCTAACCAACCAACCTAAATTATCTAACCTAACCAACCAACCTAAGCTATCTAACCTAACCAAGCAACCTAACCAACCAACCTAACCAAGCAACCTAACCAACCAACCTAACCAAAGAACCTAATCAACCAACCTAACCAAGCAACCTAACCAACCAACCTAACCAACCAACCTAACGTAACCTAACCAACCAAACTAACCTAACCAACCAACCAACCAAACCAAACCAACCAACCAACCAACCTAACCAACGTAACCAACCATCCTAACCAACGTAACCAACCAACCTAACCAACGTAATAACGTAACCAACTTAACCTAGCCAACCAACCTAACCAACCTAACCAACCAACCAACCTAACTAACCAACCAACCTAATCAACCAACCTAAGCTATCTAACGAACCAACCTAACTAACTAACCTAACTAACCAACCAACGTAAACTATTTAACCCAACCAACCAACCTAACTAACCTAACCAACCAACCTAAGCTATCTAACCTAACCAAGCAACCTAACCAAGCAACCTAACCAACCAACATAACCAAGGAACCTAACCAACCAACCAACCTAACCAACCTAAGCTATCTAACCAACCAACCTAACTAACCAACCTAACTAACCAACCAACCTAACCAACGTAAGCTATCTAACCTAACCCACCAACCTAACACACCTAACCAACCAACCTAACCAACCAACCTAACCAACGTAACCAACCTAACCAACCTAAGCAACCTAAGCAATCAACCTAACCAACCTAACCTAACCAACTTAACCTAACCAACCTAACCAACCAACCTAACCAACGTAACCAACCTAACCAACCTAAGCAACCTAAGCAATCAACCTAACCAACCTAACCTAACCAACTTAACCTAACCAACCAACCTAACCAACCAACCTAACCTAACCAACCAACCCAACCAACCTAACCTAACTTAACCAACCAACCAACCTAAACAACGTAACCAACCATCCTAACCAACTTAACCAACCAACCTAACCAACGTAATAACGTAACCAACTTAACTTAACCAACCAACCTAACCAACCAAACCTAACCAACCTAACCAACCAACCAACCTAAGCAACCAACCTAACCACCCAACCAACCAACCTAACTAACCAACCAACCTAATCAACCAAACTAAGCTATCTAACCAACCAACCTAACTAACCAACCTAACTAACCAACCAACCACCCCAACGTAAACTATCTAACCTAACCAACCAACCTAACCTAACCAACCAACCTAAGCTATCTAACCTAACCAAGCAACCTAACCAACCAACCTAACCAAGCAACCTAACCAACCAACCTAACCAACCTAAGCTATCTAACCAACCTAACTAACCAACCTAACTAACCAACGTAAGCTATCTAACCTAACCAACCAACCTAACTAACCTAACCAACAACCTAACCAACGTAACCAACCTAACCAACCAACCTAAGCAACTTAAGCAACCAACCTAAGCAACCTAACCTAACCAACCTAACCTAACCAACCAACCTAACCAACCAACCTAACCAACCAACCAACCTAACCAACCAACCAACCTAACCAACCTAACAAACCAACCTAACTAACCAACCAACCTAACCAACCAACCTAAGCTATCTAACCTAACCAACCAACCTATCTAACCAACCTTAGCTATCTAACCTAACCAACCAACCTAAGCTATCTAACCTAACCAACTAACCTAAGCTATCTAACCTAACCAACCAACCTAAGCTATCTAACCTAACCAAGCAACCTAAGGTATCTAACCTAACCAAGCAACCTAACCAACCAACCTAACCAAGCAACCTAACCAACCAACCTAACCAAGCAACCTAACCAACCAACCTAACCTAACCTAACCAACCAACCCAACCTAGCCAAACCAACGTAACCAACCATCCTAACCAACGTAACCAACCAACGTAACCAACCAAACCTAACCAACCAACTAACTTAACCAACCAACCTAACCTAACGTAACCAACCAACCAACCAACCAACGTAACCAACCAACCTAACCAATGTAAGCAACCAACCTAACCAATGTAACCAACCAATCTAACCAACGTAACCAACCTAACCAACCAACCTAAGCAACCAACCTAAGCAACCTAACCTAACCAACCAACCAACCTAACCAAGCAACCTAACCAACCAATCTAACCTAACCAACCAACCAACCTAACCAACCTAACAAACTAACCTAACTAACCAACCAACCTAACCAAACAACCTAAGCTATCTAACCTAACCAACCAACCTATCCAACCAACCTATCCAACCAACCTTAGCTATCTAACCTAACTAACCAACCTAAGCTATCGAACCTAACCAACCAACCTAAGCTATCTAACCTAACCAAGCAACCTAACCAACCAACCTAACCAAAGAACCTAATCAACCAACCTAACCAAGCAACCTAACCAACCAACCTAACCTAACCTAACCAACCAAACTAACCTAACCTAACCTAACTAACCAACCAACCTAACCAACGTAACCAACCATCCTAACCAACGTAACCAACCATCCTAACCAACGTAACCAACCAACCTAACCAATGTAATAACGTAACCAACTTAACCTAACCAACCAACCTAACTAACCAACCAACCTAACTAACCAACCAACCGAATCAACCAACCTAAGCTATCTAACCAACCAACCTAACTAACCAACCTAACTAACCAACCAATGTAATCTATTTAACCTAACTAACCAACCAACCTAACTAACCTAACCAACCAACCTAAGCTATCTAACCTAACCAAGCAACCTAACCAAGCAACCTAACCAAGCAACCTAACCAACCAACCTAACCAACCAACCTAACCAAGGAACCTAACCAACCAACCAACCTAACCAACCTAAGCTATCTAACCAACCAACCTAACTAACCAACCTAACTAACCAACCAACCTAACCACCGTAAGCTATCTAACCTAACCAACCAACCTATATAACCTAACCAACCAACCTAACTAACCTAACCAACCAACGTAAGCTATCTAACCTAACCAAGCAACCTAACCAAGCAACCTAACCAAGGAACCTAACCAACCAACCTAACCAACCTAAGCTATCTAACCAACCAACCTAACTAACCAACCAACCTAACCAACCTAAGCTATCTAACCTAACCAACCAACCTAAGCTATCTAACCTAACCAACCAACCTAAGCTATCTAACCTAACCAACCAACCTAAGCTATCTAACCTAACCAAGCAACCTAACCAACCAACCTAACCAACCAACCTAACCAAGCAACCTAACCAACCAACCCAACTTAACCTAACCAACGTAACCACCCATCCTAACCAACGTAACCAACCAACGTAACAAACCTAACTTAACCAACCAACTAACCTAACCAACCAACTAACCTAACCAACCTAACCTAACCTAACGTAACGTAACGTAACCAACCAACCAACGTAACCAACCAACATAACCAACCAACCTAACCAATGTAACCAACCAACCTAACCAACCTAACCAATGTAACCAACCAACCTCATCAACATAACCAACCTAACCAACCAACCTAAGCAACCAACCTAACCAACCTAACCTAACCAACCTAACCTAACCAACCTAACCTAACCAACCTAACCTAACCAACCAACCAACCTAACCAACCAACCTAACCAACCAACCTAACCAACCAACCTAACCTAACCAACCTAACCAACCTAACAAACCTAACCAACCTAACAAACCAACCTAACTAACCAACCAACCTAACCAAACAACCTAAGCTATCTAACCTAACCAACCAACCTATCTAACCAACCTATCCAACCAACCTTAGCTATCTAACCTAACCAACCAACCTAAACTATCTAACCTAACCAACCAACCTAAGCTATCTAACCTAACCAAGCAACGTAACCAACCAACCTAACCAAGCAACCTAACCAACCAACCTAACCAAAGAACCTAATCAACCAAACTAACCTAACCAACCAAACTAACCTAACCAACCAACCAACCAAACCTAACCAACCAACCAACCTAACCAACGTAACCAACCATCCTAACCAACGTAACCAACCAACCTAACCAACGTAATAACGTAACCAACTTAACCTAGCCAACCAACCTAACCAACCTAACCAACCAACCAACCTAACTAACCAACCAACCTAATCAACCAACCTAAGCTATCTAACGAACCAACCTAACTAACTAACCTAACTAACCAACCAACGTAAACTATTTAACCCAACCAACCAACCTAACTAACCTAACCAACCAACCTAAGCTATCTAACCTAACCAAGCAACCTAACCAAGCAACCTAACCAACCAACATAACCAAGGAACCTAACCAACCTAACCAACCTAAGCAACCTAAGCAATCAACCTAACCAACCTAACCTAACCAACTTAACCTTACCAACCTAACCAACCAACCTAACCAACGTAACAAACCTAACCAACCTAAGCAACCTAAGCAATCAACCTAACCAACCTAACCTAACCAACTTAACCTAACCAACCAACCTAACCAACCAACCTAACCAACCAACCAAACCAACCTAACAAACCAACCTAACTAACCAACCAACCTAACCAACCAACCTATCCAACCAACCTTAGCTATCTAACCTAAGCTATCTAACCTAACCAACCAACCTAAGCTATCTAACCTAACCAACCTAAGCTATCTAACCTAACCAACCTAAGCTATCTAACCTAACCAAGCAACTAACCAACCAACAAAACCAAGCAACCTAACCAACCAACCTAACCTAACCAAAGAACCTAATCAACCAACCTAACCAACCTAACCAACCAACCTAACCAATCAACCTAAGCTATCCAACCAACCAACCTAACCAACCTAACTAACCAACCAACCTAACCAACCTAACTAACCAACCAACCTAACCAACCTAAGCAATCTAACCTAACCAACCAACCTAACCAACCAACTTAAGCTATCTAACCTAACCAAGCAACCTAACCAAGCAACCTAACCAAGCAACCTAACCAAGCAACCTAACCAACCAACCTAACCAACGTAAGCTATCTAACCTAACCAACCAACCTAACCAACCTAAGCTATCTAACCTAACCAACCAACCTAACCAACCAACCTAACCAACCAACCAAACCAACCAACCAACCAACCTAACCAACCAACCTAACTAACCAACCAACCTAACCAACCTAAGCTATCTAACCTAACCAACCAACCTAAGCTATCTAACCTAACCAACCAACCTAAGCTATCTAACCTAACCAACCAACCTAAGCTATCTAACCTAACCAACCAAGCTAAGCTATCTAACCTAACCAACCAACCTAACCAACCAACCTAACCAACCAACCTAACCAACCTAACCAACCAACCTAACCAACCAACCTACCCAACCAACCAACCAACCTAACCAACCAACCTAACTAACCAACCAACCTAACCAACCTAAGCTATCTAACCTAACCAACCAACCTAAGCTATCTAACCTAACCAACCAACCTAAGCTATCTAACCTAACCAACCAACCTAACCAACCTAACCAACCAACCTAACCAACCAACCTACCCAACCAACCAACCAACCAACCTAACCAACCAACCTAACTAACCAACCAACCTAACCAACCTAAGCTATCTAACCTAACCAACCAACCTAAGCTATCTAACCTAACCAACCAACCTAAGCTATCTAACCTAACCAACCAACCTAAGCTATCTAACCTAACCAACCAAGCTAAGCTATCTAACCTAACCAACCAACCTAACCAAGCAACCTAACCAACCAACCTAACCAAGGAACTTAACCAACCAACCTAACCAACGTAAGCTATCTAACCTAGCCAACCAACCTAACCAACCTAAGCTATCTAACCTAACCAACCAACCTAAGCTATCTAACCTAACCAACCAACCTAAGCTATCTAACCTAACCAACCAACCTAAGCTATCTAACCTAACCAACCAAGCTAAGCTATCTAACCTAACCAACCAACCTAACCAAGCAACCTAACCAACCAACCTAACCAAGGAACTTAACCAACCAACCTAACCAACGTAAGCTATCTAACCTAGCCAACCAACCTAACCAACGGAACCAACCTAACCAACCAACCTAAGCTATCTAACCTAACCAACAAACCTAAGCTATCTAACCTAACCAACCAACCTAAGCTATCTAACCTAACCAACCAACCTAAGCAACCAACCTAAGCAACCAACCTAAGCAACCTAACCTAACCAACCAACCTAACCAAGCAACCTAACCAACCAGCCTAACCGAAGAACCTAATCAACCAACCTAACCAAGCAACCTAAGCAACCAACCTAACCAAAGAACCTAATCAACCAACCTAACCAAAGAACCTAATCAACGAACCTAACCAAGCAACCTAACCAACCAACCCAACCTAAGCTAACCAACGTAATCAACCATCCTAACCAACGTAACCAACGTAACCAACCTAACTAAGCTATCAAACCAACCAACCAACCTAAGCTATCCAACCAACCAACCTAACTAACCAACCTAAGCTATCTAACCTAACCAAGCAACCTAACCAACCTAAGCTATCCAACCAACCAACCTAACTAACCAACCAACCTAAGCTAACCAATTAACCTAACCAAGCAACCTAAGCTATCTAACCTAACCAAGCAATCTAACCAACCAACCTAACCAACCAAACCAACCAACCTAACCAAACCAACCTAAGCTATCCAACCAACCTACCTAAGCTATCCAACCAACCAACCAACCTAACTAACCTAACCAACCAACCTAAGCTATCTAACCTAACCAACCAACGTAACCAACCAACCTAAGCAATGTAACCTAACCTAACCTAAGGTTGAGCAACCTAACCTGAGCAACCTAACCTGAGCAACCTAACCTGAGCAACCTAACCTGAGCAACCTAACCTGAGCAACCTAACCTGAGCTACCTAACCTGAGCAACCTAACCTGAGCAACCTAACCTGAGCAACCTAACCTGAGCAACCTAACCTGAGCCACCTAACCTGAGCAACCGAACCTGAGCAACCTAACCTGAGCAACCTAACCTGAGCAACCGAACCTGAGCAACCGAACCTGAGCAACCGAACCTGAGCAACCGAACCTGAGCAACCGAACCTGAGGAACCTAACCTGAGGAACCTAACCTGAGGAACCGAACCTGAGCAACCGAACCTGAGCAACCTAACGTGAGCAACCTAACCTGAGCAACCTAACCTGAGCAACCTAACCTGAGCAACCTAACCTGAGCAACCGAACCTGAGCAACCTAACCTGAGGAACCTAACCTGAGGAACCTAACCTGAGCAACCTAACCTGAGCAACCTAACCTGAGCAACCTAACCTGAGCAACCTAACCTGAGGAACCTAACCTGAGGAACCTAACCTGAGGAACCTAACCTGAGCAACCGAACCTGAGCAACCTAACCTGAGCAACCTAACCTGAGCAACCTAACCTGAGGAACCTAACCTGAGGAACCTAACCTGAGGAACCTAACCTGAGCAACCGAACCTGAGCAACCTAACCTGAGCAACCTATCCTGAGCAACCTAACCTGAGGAACCTAACCTGAGCAACCTAACCTGAGCAACCTAACCTGAGCAACCTAACCTGAGCAACCTAACCTGAGCAACCTAACCTGAGCAACCTAACCTGAGCAACCTAACCTGAGCAACCGAACCTGAGCAACCTAACCTGAGGAACCTAACCTGAGCAACCTAACCTGAGCAACCTAACCTGAGGAACCTAACCTGAGCAACCTAACCTTATTATATTATCAACTCCCTTCTTATTATCTGACACGAACCTTCGGTTCGTGTCAGAGTCCATGAGTGTCCGTGTGAGTGTCCGTGTCCGTGTATCCAAGGGGTTTTGGGTCCAGGAAGCTATTTGTGTCGACCGAAATTGCCTCCCTTCTCCCCACCTGAAATCCAGGTGGATTGAAAGACCTGCCCGAGGTCAGTGGATCCAGGTATCCGTCCGTGGCCCCCCGGACTTCAACCCTTCCCCACATTCCAAGGAGTCGGTCAATCAATCTTCGGCTATCCAGAGAATCTATCGAAACTGATGCTCCTACAGGAGGGGACACACAGAGAAATCTGTGCCCTGTACTTGCAACCGTTCCGACAGGCTCGAACGCAGATCTATCCGGATTAGGAACTTGTTCTATCCGACTAGGCCACGCTGGAGTTGCCTTCTGAATCAAATTTGGCACTTGTATTTATATCTCATAGCAAGGTTAGTTAGTGTCTATTTATCAACAGTTGCAATGATTGATATGTGAAGTTGTTAATTTGTGTTGACAGAAATACCTGACAGCTTTGTTTGGTAAGGTTGCAGTCCCGTGAGGCAGTTTTATGAATGAATATTGGAGAATTTAGGCTAACTGACGTGTGTGTGTGTGTGTGTGTACTCACCTAGTTGTACTCACCTAGTTGTGTTTGCGGGGGTTGAGCTCTGGCTCTTTGGTCCCGCCTCTCAACCGTCAATCAACAGGTGTACAGATTCCTGAGCCTATTGGGCTCTATCATATCTACACTTGAAACTGTGTATGGAGTCAGCCTCCACCACATCACCTCCTAATGCATTCCATTTGTCAACCATTCTGACACTAAAAAAGTTCTTTCAAATATCTCTGTGGCTCATTTGGGCACTCAGTTTCCACCTGTGTCCCCTTGTGTTAAATAGACTGTCTTTATCTACCCTATCAATTCCCTTCAGAATCTTAAATGTGGTGATCATGTCCCCCCTAACTCTTCTGTCTTCCACCGAAGTGAGGTTTAATTCCCGTAGTCTCTCCTCGTAGCTCATACCTCTCAGCTCGGGTACTAGTCTGGTGGCAAACCTTTAAACCTTTTCCAGTTTAGTCTTATCCTTGACTAGATATGGACTCCATGCTGGGGCTGCATACTCCAGGATTGGCCTGATATATGTGGTATACAAAGTTCTGAATGATTCTTTACTCAAGTTTCTGAATGCCGTTCGTATGCTGGCCAGCCTGGCATATGCCGCTGATGTTATCCGCTTGATATGTGCTGCAGGAGACAGGTCTGGCGTGATATCAACCCCTAAGTCTTTTTCCTTCTCTGACTCCTGAAGAATTTCCTCTCCCAGATGATACCTTGTATCTGGCCTCCTGCTCCCTACACCTATCTTCATTACATTACATTTGGTTGGGTTAAACTCTAACAACCATTTGTTCGACCATTCCTTCAACTTGTCTAGGTCTTCTTGAAGCCTCAAACAGTCCTCTTCTGTTTTAATTCTTCTCATAATTTTAGCATCGTCCGCAAACATTGAGAGAAATGAATCGATACCCTCCGGGAGATCATTTACATATATCAGAAACAAGATAGGACCGAGTACAGAGCCCTGTGGGACTCCACTGGTGACTTCACGCCAATCGGAGGTCTCGCCCCTCACCGTAACTCTGCTTCCTATTGCTTAGATAATCCCTTATTAACTGGAGCACCTTACCAGCTACACCTGCCTGTCTCTCCAGCTTATGTACCAGCCTCTTATGCGGTACTGTGTCAAAGGCATTCCGACAATCCAAGAAAATGCAGTCCGCCCAGCCCTCTCTTTCATGCTTAATCTTTGTCACCTGATCGTAGAAATCACCTGATGTGTGTGTGTGTGTTTAAAAGTAAGTATTAATTAATAATTAGTGTGGTGTTTCCAAATGAGTTTGTGAGTGGTAAATAAGCAATGGAATATCTAATATGTGCTATTTTAGGCCTCGTTCTGTAAAATACATGTTTTACTAGGGAAGGAAAATCCGGTTTGTTTTATTCCTCGTTTGATTTAAAAAATAAATAGCACATAGGCGAAGGAACGAAGGTTTTGGCTGGCTAAATATAGCGTTGTGGCCGCCATTTTCTGTGTTGGGCCGGGGGGGGGGGGGGTGATGGATGGGGCGGTATGGGGGGTAGGGGTTCGGCGGCCTCCATTGTAGGGGGGGGGGTTGGTTTGTGGGGGAGGGGGGAGGGGGAGAAGGGCCCTGAGGAGCTACCTTGGGAGGTGTTGTTGGTGGGGGAGGGGGGGGGGGGGTTGGCAGTTAGGTATTTCAATTTAATATTGTAAGATAGGTTATATAGGGCGAGGTGTTGAGGCAGGAATAAGAAAAGTGTTTGGGACTGAGTTGAGTGTATTAGTTGTTGTGATTGATGTTAGCAGGAAGGTAGGTGGTTGAAATGTGTAAAGATTTGTTAATGAGATCATTTGGTTAATAATGTAGGAATTAAGGGTAAGTGATCACTGGAGATAGATATTCAACAGCATATTGAGTGGACAAATTTTAGCAGGTAGGTAGGCCGGCCGGCCGGCAGAGAGAGACAATGGACTGACAAATAGGTAGACGTTTTCTTCATGGATGGTAAACTATTATTAAAATGGCATGTACACATTTCCATGTGCGACATTCTTGTACACACACACTGACCCACGGAGACTGCCCAAATATGTATACTAACAACAGCAGCTGTTGGTGTTCCCAGGCAGGTCACCCATCCAAGTACTAACCAAAGTCAACGGTGTTTAACCCGACAGATGTATGGGAGGAGACGCAGTGTTCTCAAGGTGATAGGTAGGTAGGTAGGTAGTATGGCCGTTGCTATTGTATACAAGTAGTAAGTAATCACATGTGAGTGAGTGAGTGAGTCAAGATAATGGTAACTGCGGCGGGCGGGCAGGCGGAGGATACTCACACATAGCAGCCAATTCTTCATTAATGAAAGTACTTATTGCAACTATTTAGTCAAATTAACCAACAACAAATGGACTACTACTACTACTACTACTACTACTACTACTACTACTGTTGCTCCAAAATAGAAATGTTGGGATGCCGCCGCTGCCATAGATCTCGCACAAGTTGCTGCTGACAAATGACTCATCTTAGGCCTTGCATATGCTCTCTTAGGCTTCATTTAGTCAATACTTGTAACGTCATTGAGTCGGGGGACAGGCAGACAGGCACTTTATACATGTTAGGCTTATAGTGGTCTCCAACACCCACCACCCCACAAGGTCCAACTAGTGACTAACCCTCACTCACTCACCACGCCCCAAGTAGCTAGCTTACTAACTCCTGGATACTTATTTACTGCTAGGTGAACAGAGGCATTCGGTGATAGGAAAGGCTACTAACAATTACAGCCCTACTTCTACAAACCTACCCTAAACCAACCTAACCTAACCTAACCTAACCTAATCTAACATAACCTAACCTAACGTAACTAACTCCTGGATACCTATTTACTGTAAGGTGAATAGATGTATTCGGTGATAGGAAACGCTACCTACAATTACAGCCCTTCTTCTATTTCTACAAACCTAGCCTATTTCCTAGCTTAAACTAACCTAACCTAAGGTAATCTAACTAACTCCTGGATACCTATTTACTGCTACGTGAACAGAGAAGACACGCTACCAACAATTACTGCCCTATTTCTATTTCAACAAAAATTGCCTATTTCTTAGCCTAAACTAATCTAACCTAATTAAACCTAACCTAATCTAACCTTACCTATATATATACTTCACTACTCACTAACATCATCACTACCACACTACTCACTAACATCATCACTACCTTCCTACTCACCATCATCATCACTACCTCACCATCATCATCACTACCTCTCTACTCACCATCATCATCACTACCTCACCATCATTATCACTACCTCTCTACTCACCATCATCATCATTACCTCACTACTCACCATCACTACCACACTACTCACCATCATCACTACTTCTCTACTCACCACCATCATCACTACCTCACCATCATCATCTCTACCTCTCTACTCACCATCATCATTATTACCTCCCTAATCACCATCATCATCATTACCTCACCATCATCATCACTACCTCTCTACTCACCATCATCATTACCTCCCTACTCACCATCATCATCACTACCTCACCATCATCATCACTACCTCTCTACTCACCATCATCATCATTACCTCACTACTCACCATCGTCATCACTACCTCACCATTATCACTACCTCTCTACTCACCATCATCATCATTACCTCACTACTCACCATCATCACTACCACACTACTCACTATCATCATCACTACCACACTACTCACCATCATCACTACCCACCATCATCATAACTACAACACTTCTCACTATCATCATCACTACCTCACCATCATCACTACCACACTACTCACCATCATCACTACCACACTACTCTTAACCATCATCACTACCTCACTACTCACAATCATCATCACTACCTCACCATCATCATCACTACGTCACCATCATCACTACCTCACCATCATCATCACTACCTCACCATCATCACTACCTCGCCATCATCATCACTACCTCACTACTCACCATCATCACTACCACACTACTCACCATCATCATTACCTCACTACTCACCATTATCATCACTACACTACTCACCATCATCATCACTACCACAATACTCACCATCAACATCACTACCACACTACTTAGCAACGCCATCACTACCTCACTACTCACCATCATCATCACTACCTCACTTCTCACTATCATCACTTTTATCACTTCTCACCATCACCATCACTACCTCACTACTCACCATCATCATCACTACCACACTACTCACTATCATCACTTTTATCACTTCTCACCATCACCATCACTACCTCACTACTCACCATCAGCATCACTACCACACTATTCACTATCATCATCACTACCACACTACTCACCATCATCATCACTACCACAATACTCACCATCATCATCACTACAACAATACTCACCGTCAACATCACTACCACACTACTTAGCAACACCATCACTACCTCACTACTCACCATCATCATCACTACCTCACTACTCACAATCATCATCACTACCACACTACTCATTATCATCACTTTTATCACTTATCATCATCACTACCTCACTACTCACCATCATCATCACTACCTCACTACTCACTGTCATCATCACTACCACACTACTCACCATCATCATCACTACCACACTATTCACTATCATCATCACTACCTCACTACTCACCATCATCACTACCACACTACTCACTATCATCACTTCTCACCATCATCATCACTACCTCACTACTCACTATCATCACTACCACACTACTCACTATCATCACTACCACACTACTCACCATCATCACTATACCACACTACTCACCATCATCATCACTACCACACTACTCACTATCATCACTTCTATCACTACTCACCTTCAACATCACTACCACACTACTTAGCAACACCATCACTACCTCACTACTCACCATCATCATCACTACCACACTACTCACTATCATCATCACTACCACACTACTCACCATCATCATCACTACCACACTATTCAATATCATTATCACTACCACACTACTCACCATCATCATCACTACCTCACTACTCACCATCATCATCACTACCTCACTATCATAATCACTACAACACTACTCACCATCATCATCACTACCACACTATTCACTATCATCATCACTACCTCACTACTCACCATCATCATCACTACCACACTACTCACTATCATCACTTCTACCACTTCTCACCATCATCATCACACCTCACTATCATCACTACCACACTACTCACCATCATCATCACTACCACACTATTCACTATCATCACTACCACACTAACCATCATCATCACTACCTCACTACTCACCATCATCATCAATACATCACTACCACACTACTCACCATCAGCATCACTATCACACTTCACTATCATCACTACCTCACTACTCACCATCATCATCACTACCACACAACTCACTATTATCACTTCTCACCATCATCACTACCTCACTACTCGCCATCATCATCACTACCACACTATTCACTATCATCATCACTACCACACTACTCACCATCATCATCATTACCTCACTACTCACCATCATCATCACTACCACACTACTCACCATCATCATCACTACCACACTTCACTATCATCATCACTACCTCACTACTCACCATCATCACTACCACACTACTCACTATCATCACTTCTCACCATCATCATCACTACCTCATTCCTCACTATCATCATCACTACCACACTACTCACCATCATCATCACTACCACACTATTCACTATCATCACTACCACACTATTCACTATCATCACTACCACACTATTCACTATCATCATCACTACCACACTATTCACTATCATCATCACTACCACACTACTCACCATCACTACTTTCTCACCATCATCATCACTACCTCACTACTCACCATTATCATCACTACCTCACCATCATCATCACTACCTCTCTACTCACCATCATCATCATTACCTCACTACTCACCTTCATCATCACTACCTCACCATCATCACTACCTCTCTACTCACCATCATCATCACTACCTCTCTACTCACCATCATCATCATTACCTCACTACCACACTACTCACCATCATCACTACCTCACTACTCACCACCATCATCATTTCCTCACTACTCACCATCATCATCACTACCTCACTATCATCATCACTACCACACTATTCACCATCATCATCACTACCACACTTCACTATCATCATCACTACCACACTACTCACCATCATCATCACTACCTCACTACTCACCATCATCATCACTTCCACACTACTCACCATCATCATCACTACCTCACTACTCACCATCATCATCACTACCACACTACTCACCATCATCATCACTACCACACTTCACTATCATCATCACTACCTCACTACTCACCATCACCATCACTACCACACTTCACCATCATCACTACCACACTTCACCATCATCATCACTACCACACTTCACCATCATCATCACTACCACACTTCACCATCATCACTACCACACTTCACCATCATCACTACCACACTTCACCATCATCACTACCACACTTCACCATCATCACTACCACACTTCACCATCATCACTACCACACTTCACCATCATCATCACTACCACACTTCACCATCATCATCACTACCACACTTCACCATCATCACTACCACACTTCACCATCATCACTACCACACTTCACCATCATCACTACCACACTTCACCATCATCATCACTATCACACTTCACCATCATCATCACTACGACACTTCACCATCAGCATCACTACCACACTTCACCATCATCATCACTACCACACTTCACCATCATCATCACTACCACACTTCACCATCATCATCACTACCTTACTACTCACTATCATCATCACTACTACACTATTCACTATCATCATCACTACCACAATACTCACCATCATCACTACCTCACTACTCACCATCATATACTCACTATCACTACCACACTACTCACAGAGTAGTGTGGTAGTGATGATAGTGAGTAGTGTGGTAGTGATGATGGTGAGTAGTGTGGTAGTGATGATGTTTATGAGTAGTGTGGTAGTGATGATGGTGGGTAGTGATGATGGTGAGTAGTGATGATGATGGTGAGTAGTGAGGAAGTGATGATGTTAGTGAGTAGTGAGGAAATGATGGTGGTGAGTAGAGAAGTAGTGATGATGATGGTGAGTAGTGAGGTAGTGATAATGGTGAGTAGTGTGTTAGTGATGGTGAGTAGTGAGGTAATGATGATGATGGTGAGTAGAGAGGTAGAGAGGTAGTGATAATGATGGTGAGGTAGTGATGATGATAGTGAGTAGTGAGGTAATAATGATGATGGTGAGTAGAGAGGTAGTGATGATGATGGTGAGGTAGTGATGATGGTGAGTAGTGAGGTAGTGATGGTGATGGTGACAAGTGATAAAAGTGATGATAGTGAGTAGTGTGGTAGTGATGATGATGGTGAGAAGTGTGGTAGTGGTGATGATAGTGAATAGTGTGGTAGTGATGATGATGGTGAGTAGTGAGGTAGTGATGGTGATGGTGAGAAGTGATAAAAGTGATGATAGTGAGTAGTGTGGTAGTGATGATGGTGAGTAGTGAGGTAGTGATGGTGTTGCTAAGTAGTGTGGTAGTGATGTTGATGGTGAGAATTGTGGTAGTGATGATGATGGTGAGTATTGTGGTAGTGATGATGATGGTGAGTAGTGTAGTGATGATAATGGTGAGTAGTGAGGTAATGATGATGGTGAGTAGTGTGGTAGTGATGATGGTGAGTAGTGAGGTAGTGATGATGATATCGAGGTAGTGATGATGGTGAGGTAGTGATGATGATGGTGAGGTAGTGATGATGATGGTGAGGTAGTGATGATGATTGTGAGTAGTGAGGTAGTGATGATGGTTAAGAGTAGTGTGGTAGTGATGATGGTGAGTAGTGTGGTAGTGATGATGGTGAGTAGTGAGGTAGTGATGATGGTTAAGAGTAGTGTGGTAGTTATGATGGTGGGTAGTGATGATGGTGAGTAGTGTGGTAGTGATGATGATAGTGAGTAGTGTAGTAGTGATGATGGTGAGTAGTGTGGTAGTGATGATGTTAATGAGTAGTGGTAGTGATGATGGTGGGTAGAGATGATGGTGAGTAGTGATGATGGTGAGTAGTGAGGAAGTGATGATGTTAGTGAGTAGTGAGGAAATGATGATGGTGGTGAGTAGAGAAGTAGTGATGATGGTGAGTAGTGTGGTAGTGATGGTGAGTAGTGAGGTAATGATGATGATGGTGAGTAGAGAGGTAGTGATAATGATGGTGAGGTAGTGATGATGATGGTGAGTAGAGAGGTAGTGATGATGATGGTGAGGTAGTGATGATGATAGTGAGTAGGGAGGTAGTGATGATGTTAGTGAGTAGTGTGGTAGTGATGATGTTAGTGAGTAGTGAAGTATATATATAGGTAAGGTTAGATTAGGTTAGGTTAGGTTTAATTAGGTTAGATTAGGTTAGGCTAAGAAATAGGCTATTTTTGTTGAAATAGAAATAGGGCAGTAATTGTTGGTAGCGTGTCTTCTCTGTTCACGTAGCAGTAAATAGGTATCCAGGAGTTAGTTAAATTACCTTAGGTTAGGTTAGTTTAAGCTAGGAAATAGGCTAGGTTTGTAGAAATAGAAATAGAAGAAGGGCTGTAATTGTAGGTAGCGTTTCCTATCACCGAATACATCTATTCACCTAACAGTAAATAGGTATCCAGGAGTTAGTTACGTTAGGTTAGGTTAGCTTAGATTAGGTTATGTTTGTTTTGACTAGGAAATAGGCTAGGTTTGCAGGTTAAGTTAGGTTAGTTTAGGCTAGGTTTGTAGAAATAGAAATAGAAAAGGGGCTGTAATTGTTGGTAGCCTATCTAACCTAACCAAGGAACCTAACCAACCAACCTAACCAACCAACCTAACCAAGCAACCTAACCAACCATCCTAACCAGGGAACCTAATCAACCAACCTAACCTAACCAAAGAACCTAATCAACCACCCTAACCAACCTAACCAACCAACCTAACCAACCAAACTAACCAACCAACCTAACCAACCAACCAAACCAACCAAACCAACCAACCAAACCAACCAGCCTAACCAACCAACCTAACCAACCAATCTAACCTAACCAACCAACCAACCAACCTAACCAACCTAACAAACAAACCTAACTAACCAACCAACCTAACCAAACAACCTAAGCTATCTAACCTAACCAACCAACCTATCCAACCAACCTTAGCTATCTAACCTAACCAACCAGCCTAAGCTATCTAACCTAACCAACCAACCTAAGCTATCTAACCTAACCAAGCAACCTAACCAACCAACCTAACCAAGCAACCTAACCAACCAACCTAACCAAAGAACCTAATCAACCAACCTAACCAAGCAACCTAACCAACCAACCTAACCTAACCTAACCAACCAAACTAACCTAACCTAACCTAACCAACCAACCAACCTAACCAACGTAACCAACCATCCTAACCAACGTAACCAACCATCCTAACCAACGTAACCAACCAACCTAACCAACGTAATAACGTAACCAGCTTAACCTAACCAGCCAACCTAACCAACCTAACCAACCTAACTAACCAACCAACCTAACTAACCAACCAACCTAATCAACCAACCTAAGCTATCTAACCAACCAACCTAACTAACCAACCTAACTAACCAACCAACGTAAACTATTTAACCTAACTAACCAACCAACCTAACTAACCTAACCAACCAACCTAAGCTATCTAACATAACCAAGCAACCTAACCAACCAACCTAACCAAGGAACCTAACCAACCAACCAACCTAACCAACCTAAGCTATCTAACCAACCAACCTAACTAACCAACCTAACTAACCAACCAACCTAACCAAAGTAAGCTATCTAACCTAACCAACTAACCTAACCAAGCAACCTATCTAACCTAACCAACCAACCTAACTAACCTAACCAACCAACGTAAGCTATCTAACCTAACCAAGCAACCTAACCAAGCAACCTAACCAAGCAACCTAACCAACCAACCTAACCAACCTAAGCTATCTAACCAACCAACCTAACTAACCAACCAACCTAACCAACCTAAGCTATCTAACTTAACCAACCAACCTAAGCTATCTAACCTAACCAACCAACCTAAGCTATCTAACCTAACCAAGCAACCTAACCAACCAACCTAACCAACCAACCTAACCAAGCAACCTAACCAACCAACCTAACCTAACCTAACCAACCAACCCAACCAAACCTAACCAACGTAACCAACCATCCTAACCAACGTAACCAACCAACGTAACCAACCTAACCTAACCAACCAACTAACCTAACCAACCAACTAACCTAACCAACCTAACCTAAGCTAACGTAACCAACCAACCAACCAACGTAACCAACCAACCTAACCAACCAACCTAACCAATGTAACCAACCAACCTAACCAATGTAACCAACCAACCTCATCAACATAACGAACCTAACCAACCAACCTAAGCAACCAACCTAAGCAACCTAACCTAACCAACCTAACCTAACCAACCTAACCTAACCAACCAACCAACCTAACCAACCAACCTAACCAACCAACCTAACCAACCAACCTAACCAACCAACCTAACCTAACCAACCTAACCAACCTAACAAACCTAACCAACCTAACAAACCAACCTAACTAACCAACCAACCTAACCAAACAACCTAAGCTATCTAACCTAACCAACCAACCTATCCAACCAACCTTAGCTATCTAACCTAACCAACCAACCTAAACTATCTAACCTAACCAACCAACCTAAGCTATCTAACCTAACCAAGCAACCTAACCAACCAACCTAACCAAGCAACCTAACCAACCAACCTAACCAAAGAACCTAATCAACCAACCTAACCAAGCAACCTAACCAACCAACCTAACCAACCAACCTAACCTAACCTAACCAACCAAACTAACCTAACCAACCAAACTAACCTAACCTAACCAACCAACCTAACCTAACCAACCAACCAACCTAACCAACGTAACCAACCATCCTAACCAACGTAACCAACCAACCTAACCAACGTAATAACGTAACCAACTTAACCTAACCAACCAACCTAACCAACCTAACCAACCAACCAACCTAACTAACCAACCAACCTAATCAACCAACCTAAGCTATCTAACGAACCAACCTAACTAACCTACCTAACTAACCAACCAACGTAAACTATTTAACCTAACCAACCAACCTAACTAACCTAACCAACCAACCTAAGCTATCTAACCTAACCAAGCAACCTAACCAAGCAACCTAAGCAACCAACCTAACCAAGGAACCTAACCAACCAACCAACCTAACCAACCTAAGCTATCTAACCAACCAACCTAACTAACCAACCTAACTAACCAACCAACCTAACCAACGTAAGCTATCTAACCTAACCCACCAACCTAACACACCTAACCAACCAACCTAACCAACCCACCTAACCAACGTAACCAACCTAACCAACCTAAGCAACCTAAACAACCAACCTAACCAACCTAACCTAACCAACCTAACCTAACCAACCAACCTAACCAACCAACCTAACCAACCAACCAAACCAACCTAACCAACCAACCTATCCAACCAACCTTAGCTATCTAACCTAACCAACCAACCTAAGCTATCTAACCTAACCAACCAACCTAAGCTGTCTAACCTAACCAACCTAAGCTATCTAACCTAACCAAGCAACTAACCAACCAACAAAACCAAGCAACCTAACCAACCAACCTAACCTAACCAAAGAACCTAATCAACCAACCTAACCAACCTAACCAACCAACCTAACCAACCTAACCAACCAACCTAACCAACCAACCTAACCAACCAACCTAAGCTATCCAACCAACCAACCTAACCAACCTAACTAACCAACCAACCTAACCAACCTAAGCAATCTAACCTAACCAACCAACTTAAGCTATCTAACCTAACCAAGCAACCTAACCAACCAACCTAACCAACCAACCTAACCAACCAACCTAACCAACGTAAGCTATCTAACCTAACCAACCAACCTAACCAACGTAAGCTATCTAACCTAACCAACCAACCTAACCAACCAACGTAAGCTATCTAACCTAACCAACCAACCTAACCAACCAACCTAAGCTATCTAACCTAACCAACCAACCTAAGCTATCTAACCTAACCAACCAAGCTAAGCTATCTAACCTAACCAACCAACCTAACCAAGCAACCTAACCAACCAACCTAACCAAGGAACTTAACCAACCAACCTAACCAACGTAAGCTATCTAACCTAGCCAACCAACCTAACCAACGTAACCAACCTAACCAACCAACCTAAGCTATCTAACCTAACCAACAAACCTAAGCTATCTAACCTAACCAACCAACCTAAGCTATCTAACCTAACCAACCAACCTAAGCAACCTAAGCAACCAACCTAAGCAACCAACCTAAGCAACCAACCTAAGCAACCTAACCTAAGCAACCAATCTAACCAAGCAACCTAACCAACCAACCTAACCGAAGAACCTAATCAACCAACCAACCTAACCAAGCAACCTAACCAACCAACCTAACCAAAGAACCTAATCAACCAACCTAACCAAAGAACCTAATCAACCAACCTAACCAAGCAACCTAACCAACCAACCCAACCTAAGCTAACCAACGTAATCAACCATCCTAACCAACGTAACCAGCCTAACTAAGCTATCAAACCAACCAACCAACCTAAGCTATCCAACCAACCACCCTAACTAACCAACCTAAGCTATCTAACCTAACCAAGCAACCTAACCAACCTAAGCTATCCAACCAACCAACCTAACTAACCAACTAACCTAAGCTAACCAATTAACCTAACCAAGCAACCTAAGCTATCTAACCAACCAACCTAACTAACCTAACCAACCAACGTAACCAACCATCCTAAGCAATGTAACCTAACCTAACCTAAGGTTGAGCAACCTAACCTGAGTAACCTGCCTAACCAACCTAACCTGAGCAACCTAACCTGAGCAACCTAACCTGAGCAACCTAACCTGAGCAACCTAACCTGAGCAACCTAACCTGAGCAACCTAACCAGAGCAACCTAACCAGAGCAACCTAACCTGAGCAACCTAACCTGAGCAACCTAACCTGAGCAACCTAACCTGAGGAACCTAACCTGAGGAACCTAACCTGAGGAACCTAACCTGAGCAACCTAACCTGAGCAACCTAACCTGAGCAACCTAACCTGAGCAACCTAACCTGAGGAACCTAACCTGAGCAACCTAACCTGAGCAACCTAACCTGAGCAACCTAACCTGAGCAACCTAACCTGAGCAACCTAACCTGAGGAACCTAACCTGAGCAACCTAACCTGAGCAACCTAACCTGAGCAACCTAACCTGAGGAACCTAACCTGAGCAACCTAACCTGAGCAACCTAACCTGAGCAACCTAACCTGAGCAACCTAACCTGAGCAACCTAACCTGAGCAACCTAACCTGAGCAACCTAACCTGAGCAACCTAACCTTATTATATTATCAACTCCCTTCTTATTATCTGACACGAACCTTCGGTTCGTGTCAGAGTCCATGAGTGTCCGTGTGCGTGTCCGTGTGCGTGTCCGTGTGAGTGTCCGTGTCCGTGTATCCAAGGGGTTTTGGGTCCAGGAAGCTATTTGTGTCGACCCAAATTGCCTCCCTTCTCCCCACCTGAAATCCAGGTGGATTGAAAGACCTGCCCGAGGTCAGTGGATCCAGGTATCCGTCCGTGGCCCCCCGGACTTCAACCCTTCCCCACATTCCAAGGAGTCGGTCAATCAATCTTCGGCTATCCAGAGAATCTATCGAAACTGATGCTCCTACAGGAGGGGACACACAGAGAAATCTGTGCCCTGTACTTGCAACCGTTCCGACAGGCTCGAACGCAGATCTATCCGGATTAGGAACTTGTTCTATCCGACTAGGCCACGCTGGAGTTGCCTTCTGAATCAAATTTGGCACTTGTATTTATATCTCATAGCAAGGTTAGTTAGTGTCTATTTATCAACAGTTGCAATGATTGATATGTGAAGTTGTTAATTTGTGTTGACAGAAATACCTGACAGCTTTGTTTGGTAAGGTTGCAGTCCCGTGAGGCAGTTTTATGAATGAATATTGGAGAATTTAGGCTAACTGACGTGTGTGTGTGTGTGTGTGTACTCACCTAGTTGTACTCACCTAGTTGTGTTTGCGGGGGTTAAGCTCTGGCTCTTTGGTCCCGCCTCTCAACCGTCTATCAACAGGTGTACAGATTCCTGAGCCAATTGGGCTCTATCATATCTACACTTGAAACTGTGTATGGAGTCAGCCTCCACCACATCACCTCCTAATGCATTCCATTTGTCAACCACTCTGACACTAAAAAAGTTCTTTCTAATATCTCTGTGGCTCATTTGGGCACTCAGTTTCCACCTGTGTCCCCTTGTGCGTGTTCCCCTTGTGTTAAATAGACTGTCTTTATCTACCTTATCAATTCCCTTCAGAATCTTGAATGTGGTGATCATGTCCCCCTTAACTCTTCTGTCTTCCAGCGAAGTGAGGTTTAATTCCCATAGTCTCTCCTCGTAGCTCATACCTCACAGCTCGGGTACTAGTCTGGTGGCACACATTTGAACCTTTTCCAGTTTAGTCTTATCCTTGACTAGATATGGACTCCATGCTGGGGCTGCATACTCCAGGATTGGCCTGACTTATGTGGTATACAAAGTTCTGAATGATTCTTTACACAAATTTCTGAATGCCGTTCGTATGTTGGCCAGCCTGGCATATACCGCTGATGTTATCCTCTTGATATGTGCTGCAGGAGACAGGTCTGGCGTGATATCAACCCCCAAGTCTTTTTCCTTCTTTGACTTCTGAAGAATTTCCTCTCCCAGATGATACATTGTATCTGGCCTCCTGCTCCCTACACCTATCTCCATTACATTACATTTGGTTGGGTTAAACTCTAACAACCATTTGTTCGACCATTCCTTCAGCTTGTCTAGGTCTTCTTGAAACCTCAAAAAGTCCTCTTCTGTTTTAATCCTTCTCATAATTTTAGCATCGTCCGCAAACATTGAGAGAAATGAATCGATACCCTCCGGGAGATCATTTACATATATCAGAAACAAGATAGGACCGAGTACAGAGCCCTGTGGGACTCCACTGGTGACTTCACGCCAATCGGAGGTCTCACCCCTCACCGTAACTCTCTGCTTCCTATTGCTTAGATACTCCCTTATCCACTGGAGCACCTTACCAGCTACACCTGCCTGTCTCTCCAGCTTATGTACCAGCCTCTTATGCGCACACACACACACACACACACACACACACACACACACACACACACACACACACACACACACACACACACACAGTGTTGGAAGACAGAAGAGTTAGGGGGGACATGATCACCACATTCAAGATTCTCAAGGGAATTGATAAGGTAGATAAAGACAGGCTATTTAACACAAGGGGCACATGCACAAGGGGACACAGGTGGAAACTGAGCGCCCAAATGAGCCACAGAGATATTAGAAAGAACTTTTTTAGTGTCAGAGTGGTTGACAAATGGAATGCATTAGGAAGTGATGTGGTGGAGGCTGACTCCATACACAGTTTCAAGTGTAGATATGATAGAGCCCAGTAGGCTCAGGAATCTGTACACCTGTTGAGAGGCGGGACCAAAGAGCCAGAGCTCAACCCCCGCAAACACAACTAGGTGAGTACACACACACACACACACACACACACACACACACACACACACACACACACAGGAAGCAGCCCGTAGCAGCTGTCTAACTCCCAGGTACCTATTTACTGCTAGGTAGCAGAGGCATTCAGGGTAAAAGAAACTCTGCCCATCGTTTCTCGCCGGCGCCCGGGATCGAACCCGCAACCACACGATCACGTGTCCAGCGTGCTGTCCACTCGGCCACCGGCTGTGTGTGTGTGCGTATGGGCGTTAATCTACGACTCTAATATGACTCACTGGCTGCTGGCGTCATCCAAAAGGCTGACTCACTTAAGGCTGAACTGGACACCGTCCATCCAAGACTTAGTAAAGACTGTCTTAGTGACCTTAAAGACCCCCTCCCCCCCCCCCCGCAGGTCCAGGCTGAGGGCAACACAGCTCGTGGCAGATGCAACAGCATAAAACCATCTTAGTATAATTGTTTGCAACATTGTCATGAGTTTACCAACACTGTTTTACCCATTCACATGCCTTTTGAGCCCCATTGCCATACTTTTTTACCCCCATTGCCATACTTTTTTACCCCCATTGCCATACTTTTTTACCCCCATTGCCATACTTTTTTACCCCCATTGCCATACTTTTTTACCCTATTGCCATACTTTTTCCCCATTGCCATGCATAATAATCATTGCTTAAAAACATATATTTGAAGGAAATTAAGACTTAATTATTGGTAGCATTTGCAAGTAAAAGGTTATACAAAACAAATAATAGGGTGAAAGACAGACTGTTTTAGCGTGAAGAAACAGCTTCAGCGTCAAGAAACAAAAGCAGCTTCAGCGTCAAGAAACAAAAACAGCTTCAGCGTCAAGAAACAAAAACAGCTTCAGCGTCAAGAAACAAAAACAGCTTTAGCATGAAGGAACAAAAACAGCTTCAGCGTGAAGAGTGAAAGAGATAGAGGCCCCAAGAGACTCCACACCTTAAAATATATATAAGATAAATTTTAAAATACAACTGTAGCTCTTCCAAACCACTTTTATTTTGGTGTAGTGGCTAAAGTGTATGAACCAAACCCAGCAATATTAGAAGCATGGACACCAACACCCAAATAGAACAAGTAGCGGGAAGACATTTGAAATTGAATTATTTGACGGTTGACAATACCGTTAACCGTCATGGTTCAAATTTGAAAGGAGGTAGGGATTTAAAATTTAATTATTTAACGGTCTAAAAATACACCATAACGATAGACGTGGATTTATATATTCACTGAGAAGTATAACTCCCCTTTTTTGCTGTATACTGAGAGTATACTTTAGTCCAGTATACTTGTGGTCACCTTAAGAACCTTGCAGATAGGCCTTAGGCCTTAAAGACAAGCGTCAATGTAAGGATGACATGTGCAGCCACAGATGTACTTGTAGCAGACATGGAGAATGTCTCCAGTAGCCTCTTCCCCCTCACAACACTATTCTAACAACTCCGCCCAATGAACTTTTCAAAATAATTAGTTCTACCCTTACCCATTTTCCCTCATAAAAAGGCCTAGTTATCTCATTAGAAGTAACAAGACTTTTCATAATGTTGTACTTAGAATCTATAGACTATAAATTACTCATTACTTTACTCCGTGTCATAGAAAACGGCGTGAAGGTTTGTGGGTGCCTACCATTTGCATAAACAGCAAACCAATTTCGTTTTTTGTTGGTCCTGTTGATTCTTCCTAATTTTCTATTGCTTTCCTTATTTGCAATAAATTATTGTTTTGGTGGATATGTTGAGATTACTGAGCTGTCTGTCATGAGTGGGGGGGGGTGGGGAGGGAGGAGCTGGGCCGCCTACAGCCACTCCGACTGTCCCACCACGCGGCTGTTAAAGGCTTTGTCTCAGGTTAGTGTGGGTCACCCAGGTGTGGGAGGAGACACAGGTGTGGGTGTTGGTGCAGGTGTGGGAGACCATGTAGGTGTGGAGGACCACAGATACTAGGGGGGGGGGGGAAATGACGATGATGGGTGTGGCATGTGATATTGGTACATATGAGGCTGGGTGTTTAGAAATATGTGGTTTTGGGGGGTGAGTGAACTGTGAGGGTGAGAGTGAGTGAACTGTAAGAGGGCTGAGTGAGAGTGAGTGACTGTGAGAGAGGGTGAGTGAGAGTGAGTGAACTGTGAGGGTGAGAGTGAGTGACTGTGAGAGAGGGTGAGTGAGAGTGATTGGACTGTAAGAGAGGGTGAGTGAGAGTGAGGGGACTGTGAGAGGGGTGAGTGAGTGGGTGGAGGTTGGCGTGAAAGGTCAGCAGGTGAGAGGGTCCACAGCAATTTCCCCTCACCCTCTCCCCTTTCCCCTCATCCACCTACACTTTCATCCTCATCCACCTGCCTCTTCACTCCAGGACCCCCCCCCCCCACTCGTCTGCCCTTTCCTCATAACTCCTCATCTGCCATCTGAGGCCAGTGGCACTCACCTCCCCCCACCCTACATCTGAGTGCCTCACACACACTTGTATGCCGCTAGCAGGTGTGTGTGTGTGTGTGTGACGTGTGTATGAAGCCCTCATGTATGCTGCCCTCACGTCTATGCTTCCCATATGAGTATGCTGCACAGGCACATGTGCAGTCTGCGAGCCTGTGTCACCCACGCTCCTATGCCTCATGACACTCGTGAGGTACACATACACACACACTCATATTTGGCCAACACACTCATGCCGCCCACTTACTCATGCCTTCCATGGACTCATAGCACCGCCAAACCCATGAGTGTTCATCAATAAACACTCGGGCGTAATAGACGCATTCCAGCACATATGTACGCCCGCACATACGTACACCCGCACGTACGTACGTCCGCACATATGTACGCCCACACGTACACACTGGGAAGCATACACGAACCGCCCTCTCAGACCACCTCGGTAGTTATCTAAGTATTTGCGATGGTCCGAGAGCATATTACGGTTTCAGTGATAGCCTACTGACAAACAGGGAAATGAACCTTTTTCCTAAACAGAAATTATTCTCAAGTTATACATTTATTGTAATATAAATCCAGACGGGACACCACGAGCGAAGCTCTCGTCATGTAAGTACATTTAGGTAGTTACGCACACACACATATATGTAAACAAAACACATAGCCTGTTATACAGGAATTGTAGGTTTATATCTACAGATGACTGGAAGGAAGAGAGACCACGTGGTTTAAGCTGTATATATATGTTGTTGTTGTTGAGTTAGGGGCGACGACGATCGTGGGATCGGATGCGCCCCGGCGTACCCGTAAAGAGTGAATCGCAAAGCCAGAAAAGGCGAAACGCCAAGCCAAAACGCGAAACGAGTGACGCCAAGCACTAGAAACTAATATGCCACACGGCAAAGCTAAGCACAAAGGGAGAGGCAGAAGCACATAATAGAACAGGGCAAACAAACAGCCAGAAGGGCACACAGCGTGTCATAGAGCAAACACACAAGAAATCAGAGCACATACTTGCCCGGGAACTTGGCCCGCGGGAACCTTACATTGAACGCCTCCCAGAGCACCCATTGCCCAGGGTCTCGTCCATCCACCGGGGACGCCATAACATCCGGAACCGGGGCAACAAACACCCGCAAACTGGGGACCCAGATGGTAGTACTCATGAGGCGAGAAATCGCCACTCGCCCCCACAGGAAGGGAACTTGCCCCCCACGAAAGCACTCTGGTCCGTCAGACAGCAGTAACTCGGCAATCTTCGACCAGTGACCCGGTGGCATCACAGACGCCGGCAACACGTCTCCCCCAGGGCCCCAACGCGCACCCGCACCACAGGGGTACCCACGGCCCCGGGCACACCACCAGACGACAGCAGGGAACCCGGACGGCGCGCATCCTTCCGTAACGTCACCACCAGATCACGCCCAGCACCAGAGTCCACACCATCCTTGGCAGCGGGAGCCACCACCCCCACTGTGGAGAGTCCCCCGGCGGAGAAAGAACCGAAGACACGTCCGAGACACAGGCACCAGCACCGGCAGGCACATGGACCTCCGCCACCACGAACCGCGGAGACATCGACGCATCCGTATCCACACTGTCAACATCCGAAGCCCCACAGTCACTGAAGTCACCAGCGTCGGCCCAGGAAGAAGACGAACGCCGGGAACGTTTGGGCACCGGCCGGATATCGTCTGAGCCGGTAAGTGACCCAGAAACACGGTTACCACGAGCCGAAGGAACCGACGCCAGGACGGCAGCAGCCTCTACCACAGGGGGAACCGGGCCACACACAGCAGGAGGCTCCGCAGCCACCCCAGCACCCAGCACATCCGGGGCCCGAGTCACGGACACAGGGCCAGGCGCAGCATCAGAAGACGAGGGAGAAGACAGCGACGTCACACAGGGAGCTCCAGGAAGGCCCACGGGAGCAGCTGGGATAGCGACAGGATCAGGCAGACCAACCGACGGTACCTCAAGAACCGGGGGAGGGACGGCAACAACCGGAGGAGGGACGGCAACAACCGGAGGAACGGCAGGCGCCGCCGGGGAAGCTGCAGCAGCAGACGGGACGCGCACCACCTCATCAACATCACCGGAGACTGCCGCCAGAGGGAGCGGCGGGAAATCCTCGTCGCGGAACAAGTTGGCAGGAGCAGCAGGGGCCTCAGAGCACCCGGCAGCCTGATGCCCCAACAGGCCACGCCGGAAACAGGTACGGGGCTGCCGGGCATAATACACCCGGACGTAGTACCCCATAAGCCGGACAGAAGAAGGTATATCAGACCGCAGGCGCATCCCCAACGCGCGAATGTTTGTACGCCTCCCAGCATACCGCCCCGAGGAGAGCGTGTTCACGCTGACAACAGTACCAAAACCCCCGGAAGTAACGCCGGAGGAGGTCATCAGGGAACTCCAGGGGCGCACCATGGATACTGACATAAGTCAGGGCACCACTGCGGTCCGAAATCGCCACAGAGCAGGCATCGTCTGGCAACGGCAACGTACGCCCTCCTTACCGACGGAGGAAGTCCCGGTACTCGTCCTCCCCCACGAACTTAATTACAACCCGATGGGCCGTAACTAGCTCCACACCGTAAACAGCTTCCACCGGGACACGAAGGATGTCACACATCACCATCTCGATGGTCGGATAACCAGCCTTACAAGTGAACTCCAGGCCCACGGAGTTCACACGCTGAACAGGAGGAAGATGGCCCCCCCATGTCAGAACTACCACGTCAACGCAGCCAGGCAGGCAACAAAACTGGTAGGGCAGGGACGCCCACACCACCTGGCGACCAAAACAGTAAACAACTCCAACAGCCACGGAGGGTCGGTAAACGTCCTCACTCCACGGCTGCTAGCAGTAGACCTAAGCTGTATATATAGAACAGATCCACGAGGCTTCCTCTTCTAACAACAACAACAACAACTGCAATCCGAGCCGTTTTCGACACTATAGGCGTCTGAATCCAAACATGAGAAAATCCACATTCTCATAAGAACACTAAGATATAACCACTATTCAAGAAAGACAACATGATCCTAAAGAAAGGAATAATAACTGCATACCGCTAAATATTATCTATAAAAATTAGGAATAGCGTGTCGAAAATATAAATATTTCGTGAATCCGGTGTAGACGGCTACCTGTCTCACGAATACCGGGGGAGACGACGCTAGCCAGAGGTGTAGACAGCTACTTGTCTCACGAACACCGGGGGAGACGACGCTAGCCAGAGGTGTAGACGGCTACTTGTCTCACGAACACCGGGGGAGACGACGCTAGCCAGAGGTGTAGACGGCTACTTGTCTCACGAACACCGGGGGAGACGACGCTAGCCAGAGGTGTAGACGGCTACTTGTCTCACGAACACCGGGGGAGACGACGCTAGCCAGAGGTGTAGACGGCTACTTGTCTCACGAACACCAGGGGAGTCGACGCTAGCCAGAGGTGTAGACGGCTACTTGTCTCACGAACACCGGGGGAGACGACGCTAGCCAGAGAGATTGTAAACATTGCCACGCGAAGACGTCCCTTGTGCTTAAACGGAAGTTTATAAGCCAGAAACTATTAATTTTGTAACAACTGCTTGTGCCTCGTTATTGTTATTAAGGTGTAGGATTGTTTATAATAATAGAGAAGAGGAGAAGCAGTGACAACAAAAAGCATAAACGCAGTGCATCAAGCCTATACTGACGCCTTTACTGCCGCCACCAGTCCCGTCTCTGTTTACACCACATAAATCCTAATGTTTACACCACATAAATCCTAATGTTTACACCACATAAATCCTAATGTTTACACTACATAAATCCTAATGTTTACACCACATAAATCCTAATGTGTACACCACATAAATCCTAATGTGTACACCACATAAATCCTAATGTGTACACCACGTAAATCCTAATGTTTACACCACATAAATCTTAAATAGTCACAGTTTAGCTTTTTGGAATCCTATTTAATTCTTACCAAAAACACTAACCCCCTAAAAAACAATGAAAGTAGTTAAGACGAAGGCTGTCGAGCCCAAAGTAATCAAAATATAAAATTTAAGCTATATAAATTTCTCTATGGACAACCCAACCCACAACTCGGCAGAGTGCTTATACTAGGAGATCACCCTTGGCGCTTCTGGCTCTTGGAGAGGGGCTCAACGTCACACGTTTAGGGGATGCGGCTCCAACACTTAGCCTCGTTGTCACGTGCACACACCCACTCGAGCCGCTGTGACTCCCCACTCTCTCCTTATGAGATATGATCTCCTCAATCCCCTATGACGTACTAGTATTACCTCCTACCCTGTCCACAGCAGTGGTTCTTGGTTCTTTCTCTCTCTCTCTCCTTCTTTACTACCTCCTGGGAAGCCTCACTAGGACAAGGGCAAACACCAGCAAATTGTGACACATTTACTGGACAAAGCACATACACGATACATACACACATATAATAATAATGAATCCTATACTCTATAATATCACAATCAGGTTGCACTCCAACACCATCAGAACTCTATTATCAGCTTATCAAGTGGTATCCTATCTTCTGGTTCACCACCTGATACTATTAACCTCCTCAAGTTGATCAAGCCTACATACACTGTTGCACTATCAGCAAGATAATGTATATATAGAAAACCAGCATTTGAATGCAATAACATATATCAGTATAAATGTTCATTGATACACAACAATGATTAATCGATCACTGTCAGTCCTCGAGCACATACATCTGTAGGTAATCAAGCCTACGACTGCAACTCTAAGCTTCAGAATAAATCACTCCTTGACATAAGAATGCAAACAGTCACTCACCTCTCACTGCGTCTTGCACGCTAATGACAACCAAACACTATCAACTCCCTATAAGTAATCCATCAGAACTTCCCCTTCCACCTCTGGAAGTTCACTACCCTAATATCCTTAGGTTCTTCCGGGCTTCACTACCAGGATCCTCTGCAGCTCCTCCAGGCTGCTATCATGAAGTTTCCTTGAGCAACTACGGTGCTTCACCCTTCTGCTAGGCTCCTCCACACAGCTCTCTTGGCTGCTACACCATGAAGTTTCCTCGAGCAACTATGGTGCTTCTCCACCTCTACAGAAGCATGTGACACTCCTCTTCACTGCTGCTTCTCCTCACAGCTCGAGGTCCTCTCCTCCACTACCTTGGAGTCTCATCAACTACTTCATCTGTGCTGGCTTCGAAGTCCTCAGCAACTTCTTCCCCCAAGGACAAACCACAGGTTAACTGATCGAGGGCGCTTTCCCTCTGACGGCGTCTGGTCAGGGCGCTCCACACAGCCCACGAAAATGCCTCCGGGCGGCTTAATATTCACTAATTATCGCCCACGACTTGAGACCACACGTCCCCAGCTCGATTCCACAGCTGGTACGTCTGCACACTTCTCTTCTCTTAGAGATATATCACTAGGGGTTCCCTTCTGACGGGAGCTCAAACGTAGCGCGGCTTTCCCCTGCGATGTCTGGCACTCAAGTGAGGTCAAGGTCCTCCGGAAGCGAGCCTCACGCCTCCAGCAAAATGTCCACATCTCCTCGCCAGTCATTTATCTGTTTTCTTCTTCATTGCCCATAATCTCAAACTGTTATACATATCCAAGCAACCATTTTACATATGGGTTATCACCTCAATATTTGCTAGACCTTTTAATCAGGTCAGGCTTGATGAATAACTCTCAAGGAGGGAGACTCGTTCCTCCTGTAGGCTGAGATCATAACAGTGATAAATAAGCTAGGCCGAAGCTTATAATGAAAGTGGCAGTACCTAATTACGGCACACATTTGTATTATTATCAAAGAGTGCTAATGCGAGGTTACATTCCAGGCTGGTGAATGGTGTGCACATCAGCCGCTGCAAGTAACCCATTATAACTCCTCTAGAAAGAAGCCTGGTACTCGACACGCCGGGCCTGGCTTCATCAACTACAACAGTTAAGACTCGACCAATTATTGTATTGTTATTTTGTAATTTTTGTATTGGTTTAATTTTTTTATATCGAGGGTAAATACCACATTAATTTTGGTCGTTTGGGTTGACAACCAAAACTCCAGGATAATATAAATATTTATATATATATATATATATATATAATATATATATATATATATATATATATACATATATATATATATATATATATTTATATATATATATATATATATATATATATATATATATATAATATATATATATATTATATATATATGTATATATATATATATATATATATATATATATATATATATATATGTGTGTGTGTGTGTGTATGTGTGTGTGTGTATGTGTGTGTGTGTATGTGTGTGTGTGTGTGTGTGTGTGTGTGTGTGTGTGTGTGTGTGTGTGTGTATATATGTATATGTATCAACAGAAATAGCTTAGTAAACAACTCAGCAGAGACGTAATGATGACTAAGACCTCTTAAAAACAAGAGTAAACAAAGTGAGAATGGTCGAGGCAGGCATGCCACACCCAGGATAACTCAAGTGTCTAAAGCCAAGATGGTCGGCATATTACTAACTAGGCTAGTCATACTACTAACTAAGGTAGGCATTTGTTGTTACAAGTGTTGTTGTTACAGGTGATGTTGTGGTGGTGGCTGTGTTTGTTGGTACAGCTGTTGTTATTGTTGTGGCTGTGTTTGTTGGTACAGCTGTTGTGGCTGTGTTTGTTGGTACAGCTGTTGTGGCTGTGTTTGTTGGTACAGCTGTTGTGGCTGTGTTTGTTGGTACAGCTGTTGTTATTGTTGTGGCTGTGTTTGCTGGTACAGATGCTGTTGTGGCTGTGTTTGTTGGTACAGCTGTTGTTATTGTTGTGGCTGTGTTTGCTGGTATAGATACTGTTGTGGCTGTGTTTGTTGGTACAACTGTTGTTATTGTTGTGGCTGTGTTTGCTGGTACAGATGCTGTTGTGGCTGTGTTTGTTGGTACAGCTGTTGTTATTGTTGTGGCTGTGTTTGCTGGTATAGATACTGTTGTGGCTGTGTTTGTTGGTACAGCTGTTGTTATTGTTGTGGCTGTGTTTGCTGGTACAGATGCTGTTGTGGCTGTGTTTGCTGGTACAGTTGCTGTTGTGGCACAGACCCAGGGGCGGGCTCTGATTGGTCAATGAAGTCATGTGACCTCAGCCAGCCAATCACCGACCGGCGGGCGTCGTACACAAAATGGAGGATTTGCAGGCCAGGACCTAGATTCAGGAAGCTCTGTGTATTTCTTCGTAAGTGGGTTTGCTACGAAGGTTCCTAAGTGCGCCCTAAGAAGATGCTTAGGTGCGATTCACGTAGGTCCACTTAGGAAGAAAATTGTTGGTTCACCTGCGTGCCGATAGAGGTCACTACTGTGTTTCGTTTGGCCAATCAGAGAGCAGCAACATTCTTCATATTGAAGATTTAGCACTGGCTTATCGGAGCTCTACTGCCTCCTAGTTACGTCGAATTTTCTTATAAAATTAGTATATTTCGAAGTAAAACAATGTTTTTTCAACTTCTACAGCCAGCACCGACATTGTAGTAAACAAATATGTTATATTTGTTGTTTACCTACGTAATTCTAAGAGATACTGTGTAGCTGTCCTTGTTGCTCGGAAGATGCGCTGACAATTATTGTATATATTTACTGAATTTACCCAAAGGCCACTAACTGTCTCCCAGACCAGTTGTCTACTTTTATGGCAGAACAAAAGAATGTAACAGATATTTATGAGCTGTCAAAGCTCGCGGATGAGCATGAGTTGCTGACTAAGGCCCCGTTTACGGCCACTTCACCTAAGTCTAGTCGTAGAGTAAATTTCAATGCTCACCGAACTCCTTATCAGTATAAGTCTCCTCCTGGTGCGACAGTTACTCCCGTGAACTCTTCTCTTACTAACCCTAAGATGGTTACTCCATTGCCAGGATCATCTAAGCCTAGTAATGCTAATTCTAAACCGGCAGTTGGTTCTACCAGTGTGTCCACTGTCAAACATTGTACCCATTGTAAGAGAAGGGGGCATGTGATTTCTTCATGTTTTAGTTTGCATTCTGAACTACGACCAACTGGTCTTATTATGAGTAAAGGATTGCAACCTATTAATTCTTCATGTATTACAGTCAGTCCCAATTGGATGGCTGAATTCAAACCCTATATCTCCACAGGTACCTTATTATGTACTAATGGTAGACATAAGACTGTTCAATTACTCCGTGATACTGGAGCTTCACAGTCTCTTATTAACCAGAATGTACTTGCTGATGTTGACACCCGAGATCTGGGTGAAGTTGTGCTTCTCCAAGGTATTGCCGGAAGTGTGCAACCAGTGTCCTTATTGCAAGTTAACCTTGATTCTAAATATACTTCAGGATGGTGTAATGTTGGTGTAAGTAAACAACTGCCCATTCCTGGGGTAGACATTATTCTAGGTAATGATTTTGGCAACCAAATGGTTGTAGGGCCCAAGTGTCCCATCATGTTAACTAAACCCCATAATGTATTAGCTCAACCGGAAGCAGATGATGATATTATTTACCCTGCTTGTGTTGTAACTAGATCAATGGGAAAAACAGGTGAGAGTAATCCTGTCTTCACTGAGGTTGCTGTTCCCAAGACCAGGACCCCTTCAGTAAAGGAGTGGGAGGTGGATCTTGAGGATTCTTTTATGACTCGACTGGATGATGAGAGTGAGGCCGTAGTAGAAGCCCCGCCGAACCTAAATCACAAGGAAAGTGAAGGTGAGGAGGCTGAACTATCTGTACCTTGCCCGCTTGTCTCCAGTGCGCCAGTTGTCGAGAGTGAGGCCGAAGTAGCTATGACTCCATTTTATTCTGATCAATCGGGAAAAGAGATCAAGCTACTAGGTTCTTGCCCGCTCGCTGCTGAGTCTGAGTCATTGCCCTTAAGTGTTGTACAGACTACTGATCCTAGTTTAAGTAAGTGTATTTCTGAGGCTCCTGATAATATTGATGCATTGGAGGAAGGGACGGGTTTCTTCTTCAAGGATCGACTTCTGATGAGAAGGTGGAGACCCAAGGGAACTCCCTCTTCAGAGGATTGTGAGATTAGAACCCAACTCGTTGTCCCCAATGATTATCGTAGGCAGGTCCTGCAGGCTGCACATGATGACCCCATGGGAGGTCATCAAGGTATCACGAATATGTACCATAAGATAAGTAAATATTTTTTCTGGCCAAAGTTAAAGAAAGACGTGGTCAGATATTGTCATAACTGTATACCCTGTCAAATTGTTGGTAAACCAAATCAATCTGTACCTAGAGCACCATTGCAACCTATTGTAGTTCCTGATGAACCATTTACTCATGTTGTAATTGATTGTGTGGGTCCTTTACCTAAGACTAAATCGGGTAACATGTTTTTGTTCACTCTCATGTGTATGACTACTAGATTTCCTGAAGCTTATGCTCTACGGAATACCAAGGCTCATAATCTCATCAAGTGTCTTGAAAGATTCTTTTCGTTGTTTGGAATGCCTAGAGTTATTCAGAGTGATAATGGGGGAAATTTTGTTTCTAAAGTTTTCAGAACTTTTTGCGAATCCCGAGGGATTCGGCACAAATTATCCAGTCCATATCATCCCCAAAGCCAAGGTGGACTTGAACGTTTCCACCAGACTTTGAAACAAATGCTGAAGACAACCGGAGAAACTCATCCACGTAATTGGGATGAGAATCTCCCCTTTGTGTTGTTTGCTGCTAGAGAAGGGCTACAAGAGTCATTGGGCTGTTCACCCTTTGAACTAGTGTTTGGTCACCAAGTAAGAGGTCCTCTTAAAATGCTACAAGAAAAGTTGTTGGGAGATGTCTCTGTTCATCAGAGTGGATTGTACTTGAGTGAGGTCAAGGCTAAGTTGTGTCGGGCTCGTGAGTTGGCGAAAGAACATCTGGGAAGGACTCAACAAGCCATGAAAGTAAGATATGACAAGAAGTTCAAAGCTAAGCTCAGGTCGTTTGATGTCGGAGATTTGGTGTTGGTGTTGAAACCTCGTATGGGGACTTCCATGTCCCATAAGTTCGCAGGACCCTACCAAGTGGTAGACAAGGTGGGAGACCTAACTTATAAACTAATTAACCCTAATCTTTCAGAACCCCAAATGACTGTGCACATTAACAGATTAAAAGCTTATGTTGGACCTGGTGTAGTAGCTTGTTTTAGTCGGGAAGAGTTACCACCTGAGGATAATTGTAGTGAGGGACATGATGTTAATATCCAACTTCTCAGTTCCAGTTCCAATGGCAGGGAGATGCTATGTCATTTACAGGAGGAAACGTGATGAGTTCCAGGTTCTGCTGGACAACCATACATCTCTGTTTGGGGAGGTTCCTACCCAGACCCACCTCATCACACACGACATTCAGCTCCTGGACAGCACCCCCATTCGACAACATCCGTACCGAGTGAATCCCGAAAAGAGAAAAATTATACAAGCAGAAGTGGAATATCTGCTCCAGCATGATTTCATTCGGCCAAGTCAAAGTACTTGGAGCTCTCCGTGTTTGTTAGTGCCAAAACCAGATGGAACCTGGAGATTGTGCGTGGATTACAGGAAACTGAACAAGAACACTACAGTGGACGTTTTTCCTTTACCCTTGTTGGAAGAATGTATAGAGTCCATAGGTCATGCCGAATATGTAAGTAAGCTTGATTTGTCAAAAGGGTATTATCAAATTCCATTAACAGAGTATGCTAGAGAGGTTACTGCTTTTGTTACACCTGATGGTGCGTATGAATTTAATGTCATGCCATTCGGTTTGAGAAATGCACCTGCTACTTTTCAAAGATTCATGAATTTCTTACTCAAGGATGTGCCAGATTGTAGGGCCTACCTTGATGACATTGTTCTGTACAGTAAGAATTGGGCAGATCATCTCTTAGGCCTTAAGAACTTGTTTACAGTGTTGAAAAACGCAAAGTTAACCATAAACATGAATAAGTGTAGTTGGGCAAAAGGTACGATAACTTATCTTGGACACGAGGTAGGACAAGGTAAGATTATCCCCTTACAAGATAAGATTCAAGCCATTGTGGACTACCCAGTGTTAACCAATAAGAAAGGAGTCCAACGGTTTATTGGTATGTGTGCATACTATAGGCGTTATTGTAGAAATTTTTCAACAGTAGCTGCTCCTTTGACAAACTTGTTACGCAAGCAAGTAAAGTTTCAGTGGACACAAGATTGTCAGAATGCTTTTCAGAACCTAAAGGGCATATTGTCCACCTCACCAATTCTTGCTAGTCCCCAATTTGATAAACCATTTATATTACACATTGATGCGTCAGATGTTGGAATAGGTGCTGTGCTTATTCAAGTTGGTTTAGACAAGATTGAGCATCCTGTGTATTATTATTCTAGAAAATTTAATGCAGCTCAGAGAAATTATTCCGTGGTAGAAAAGGAGGCGTTGGGTCTTGTATTGTCAATTAAGAAGTTTGAGATTTACTTATCAGGAAATAAAGTGTTAGTATTTACAGACCACAACCCCCTTATCTTTATAAATATGATGAAAGTCAAGAACCAACGAATTCTGCGCTGGTCATTGTTTTTGCAGGAATTTAATGTAGAAATCAAACATATTCCAGGCAGGCAAAATGTTATTGCTGATGCTTTGTCAAGAAGTTTTGATGTACCATAAATGAAATGTTTCTTTTTACTTAACATTTTTACTTCGGAAAAAATGCCATTGATCTTCAATCCATTGCATTTTTTTTCTTGGAGGTGGAAGTGTTACGTACCCTTATAAGATACGTAAGTAAATATATTAATATGTACATTTATAATTGTGTATAAATTACAAGCATGTATATTGTTATACTTATATGTTCTATGCAAATGCACATTCATGTTACAGTGTTGGCGTTAGGCCCAACGTATCGTGGGAATGATTGTTTTATTTCTTTGTGTGCTCAGTTTTCCCACGGGAACTAATGATTTATATGTGATCATAAGTGGGTAACGGAGGTGAATAATAATTGAGTGAACTGTATCTGGCAAATTGTCGTGGGATCGTCCGTTGCTGGGTGTGCATGCCATTATTCCCTTCTGTATGCATATTTTAATTACTATGTAAAGAAGTACTTACCTTATTTGTGTATATCAATATGTATTAATTATTCATTAAGTTAGTTTAAGATTACTCTTGTCACAATGTATTGCTCCATTGTTGAAATAAATAATATTGTAACTTTGGCAAATTGTTCGCGGGGCAAGGCAATGTTTTTTGACTCTCGCGTTTTGTTATTCAGTAGCTGAACGGGAACCAGGGAGATAACATCTTGGAGTTAAGTTATATATTTTGTTCTGTCATAGCCATATATATTATAATTGTAATTTAATGTCTGGAAGATACAGTGATATTTTTAATGTGATATATTGTGACCATATAATCATCTGTTTGCTATTGAGATTTATTTAATATATATAGATAAGATATTGTCTTTATTCTTCAGTCCTAATGAAGATTTATTTTGTGCTCATTACTTATCAAGGGGTTATACTGGTGATTCGCTATTGAGAACAGCAGTTGTGTCGTATCCCTAGACGTAATTAAAGTTTGGCTGCTGTAGAGTCACGAGCCTTAACGTACGATAGGTAACAACCTCCACCACCACACATACAGCCCTCCACTACCACACATACAGACCTCCACCACCACACATACAGACCTCCACCACCACACATACAGACCTCCACCACCACACATACAGACCACCACCACCACACATACAGCCCTCCTATACCAAACATACAGACCTCCACCACCACACATACAGACCCATCACTACACATACAGACCTCCACTACCACACATACAGACCCACCACCACCACACATACAGGCATCCACTACCACACATACAGGCCTCCACCACCAAACATACAGACCCACCACTACACATACAGACCTCCACTACCACACATACAGACCCACCACCACCACACATACAGACCTCCACTACCACACATACAGACCCACCACCACCACACATACAGGCCACCACCACCACACATACAGGCCTCCACCACCACACATACAGGCCTCCACCACAACACATACAGAACCACCACCACACATAAAGGCCTCCACTACCACACATACAGCCCTCCACTACCACACATACAGGCCTCCAACACCACACATACAGACCCACCACCACACATACAGACCTCCATTACCACACACACAGACCTCCACTACCACACATACAGGCCCCCACTACCACACATACAGGCCTCCACCACCACACATACAGACCCACCATCACCACACATACAGACCACCACTACCACACATACAGACCACCACTACCACACATACAGACCACCACTACCACACATACAGACCACCACTACCACACATACAGACCTCCACCAACACACATACAGTCCTCCACCACCACACATACAGACCTCCACCACCACACATACAGCCCTCCACTACCACACATACAGACCTCCACCACCACACATACAGACCTCCACCACCACACATACAGACCTCCACTACAATACATACAGACCTCCACTACCACACATACAGACCTCCACCACCACACATACAGACCCACCACTACCACACTTACAGACCACCACCACCACACATACAACCCTCCACTACCAAACATACAGACCTCCACCACCACACATACAGACCCACCACTACACATACAGACCTCCACTACCACACATACATGACCCACCACCACCAGACATACAGGCCTCCACTACCACATATACAGGCCTCCACCACCAAACATACAGACCAACCACTACACATACAGACCTTCACTACCACACATACAGACCCACCACCACCACACATACAGACCTCCACTACCACACATACAGACCCACTACCACCACACATACAGGCCACCACCACCACACATACAGACCTCCACCACCACACATACAGGCCTCCACCACCACACATACAGAACCACCACCACACATAAAGGCCTCCACTACCACACATACAGCCCTCCACTACCACACATACAGGCCTCCAACACCACACATAGAGACCCACCACCACACATACAGACCTCCACTACCACACACACAGACCTCCACTACCACACATACAGGCCCCCACTACCACACATACAGGCCTCCACCACCACACATACAGACCCACCGTCACCACACATACAGACCACCACTACCTCACATACAGACCACCACTACCACACATACTGACCACCACTACCACACATACAGACCACCACTACCACACATACAGACCTCCACCACCACACATACAGTCCTCCACCACCACACATACAGACCTCCACTACCACACATACAGACCACCGCTACCACACATACAGACCACCACTACCACACATACAGACCTCCACTACCACACATACAGGCCTCCACCACCACACATACAGACCTCCACTACCACACATACAGACCACCACCACACATACAGGCCTCCACTACCACACATACAGACCACCACCACCACACATACAGACCTCGACCACCACACATACAGGCCTCCACTACCACACATACAGGCCTCCACCACCATACATACAGACCCACCACCACGCATACAGACCTCCACTACCACACATACAGACCACCACTACCACACATACAGACCCACCACCACCACACATACAGACCACCACTACCACACATACAGACCTCCACTACCACACATACAGGCCTCCACTACCACACATACAGACCTCCACTACCACACATACAGACCTCCACAACCACACATACAGACCTCCACTACCACACATACAGACCTCCACTACCACACATACAGACCTCCACCACCACACATACAGACCTCCACTACCACACATACAGACCTCCACTACAACACATACAGACCTCCACTACCACACATACAGACCTCCACTACCACACATACAGACCTCCACCACCACACATACAGACCTCCACTACCACACATACAGACCTCCACCACCACACATACAGGCCACCACTACCACACATACAGACCTCCACTACCACACATACAGACCTCCACCACCACACATACAGACCTCCACTACCACACATACAGACCTCCACCACCACACATACAGACCACCACTACCACACATACAGACCTCCACTACCACACATACAGACCTCCACGACCACACATACAGACCCACCACCACCACACATACAGGCCTCCACTACCACCACACATACAGGCCTCCACTACCACACATACAGGCCTCCACTACCACACATATAGACCTCCACTACCACACATACAGACCTCCACTACCACACATACAGACAACCACTACCACACATACAGACCACCACCACCACACATACAGACCTCCACTACCACACATACAGACCTCCACTACCACACATACAGACCTCCACTACCACACATACAGACGTCCACTACTACACATACCGACAACCACTACCACACATACAGACCACCACCACCACACATACAGACCTCCACCACCACACATACAGACCACCACCACCACACATACAGGCCTTCACTACCACACATACAGACCTCCACCACCACACATACAGACCTTCACCACCACACATACAGACCTCCACCACCACACATACAGCCCTCCACTACCACACATACAGACCTCCACCACCAATCATACAGACCACCACCACCACAAATACAGACCTCCACCACACATACAGACCTCCACCACCACACATACAGACCTCCACCACACATACAGACCTCCACCACCACACATACAGGCCTCCACCACCACACATACAGACCTCTACCATACATAACATACAGACCTCCACCACCACACATACAGACCTCCACCACCACACATACAGACCTCCACCACCACACATACAGACCTCCACCACCACACATACAGACCTCCACCACCACACATACAGACCTCCACCACCACACATACAGACCTCCACCACCACACATACAGACCACCACAACACATACAGATCACCACTACCACACATACAGACCCACCACCACACATCCAGACCTCCACCACCACACATACAGACCCACCACCACACATACAGACCTCCACCACCACACATACAGACCTCCACCACCACACATACAGACCTCCACTACCACACATACAGACCCTCCACTACCACACATACAGATCCACCACTACCACACATACAGACCTCCACTACCACACATACAGACCTCCACCACCACACATACAGACCCACCACCACACATACAGGCCTCCACTACCACACATACATACCTCCACCACCACACATACAGACCTCTACCACCACACATACAGACCTCCACTACCACACATACAGACCTCCACTACCACACATACAGGCCTCCACTCCCACACATACAGGCCTCCACTACCGCACATACAGACCTCCACTACCACACATACAGGCCTCCACTACCACACATTCAGACCACCACCACCACACATACAGACCTCCACCACCACACATAGAGACCACCACCACCACACATACAGACCTCCACCACCACACATACAGACCTCCACCACCACACATAGAGACCTCCACCACCACACATACAGACCTCCACTACCACACATACAGACCCACCACTACCACACATACAGGCCTCCACTACCACACATACAGACCACCACTACCACACATACACACCTCCACTACCACACATACAGACCTCCACTACCACACATACAGACCCACCACTACCACACATACAGGCCTCCACTACCACACATACAGAGCACATCTACCACACATACACACCTCCACTACCACACATACACACCCATCACTACCACACATACAGACCTCCACTACCACACATACAGACCCACCACTACCACACATACAGGCCTCCACTACCGCACATACAGACCTCCACTACCACACATACAGACCCACCACCACACATACAGACCCACCACCACCACACATACAGGCCTCCACTACCACACATACAGACCTCCACTTCCACACATACAGACCCACCACTACCACACATACAGGCCTCCACTACCACACATACAGACCACTACTACCACACATACACACCTCCACTACCAAACATACACACCCATCACTACCACACATACAGACCTCCAATACCACACATACAGACCCACCACTACCACACATACAGGCCTCCACTACCACACATACAGACCACCACTACCACACATACACACCTCTACTACCACACATACACACCCATCACTACCACACATACAGACCTCCACTACCACACATACAGACCCACCACTACCACACATACAGGCCTCCACTACCGCACATACAGACCTCCACTACCACACACAGAGGAGATGGATATTCAGGGCTGTGAAGGTTTCAGTGACTACGTAGCAGGTACTGTAACAAATGGAGGGAAAAAAATTATAGTCGCAGTCATATATAATCCACCACCAAATGACAGAAGACCTAGACAGGAATATGATAGAAACAACATGGCCACCATTAACATAATAGAAAGAGCAGCTTCTGTTGCTAGCAGGAATGGATCTGGACTACTAATTATGGGAGACTTCAACCATGGGAAGATAGATTGGAAGAACAGAGACCCGCATGGAGGACCAGAAACATGGAGAGCTAAGCTGCTGGACGTGGCAACAAGAAACTTTCTAAGCCAGCATACCAAAGAGCCAACAAGAATGAGAGGAGAAGATGAACCAGCAATGCTTGATTTGATATTTACCCTAAATGAATGGGATATAAGGGAAGTTAAGATGGAAGCGCCCTTGGGAATGAGTGACCACAGTGTATTGAACTTTGAGTACCTGGTAGAGCTAGGACTTATCTCCCCCCAAAAAGAACTAGGAATCAAAAGGCTGGCATACCGAAAGGGGAATTATGAACAGATGAGAAGTTTCCTAAGTGAAATACCTTGGGACACAGACCTCAGAGACAAGTCTGTACAGGGTATGATGGACTATGTTACCCAAAAGTGTCAGGAGGCAGTAAACAGGTTCATCCCGGCCCAAAGGGAAAAATCCGAGAAGCAACAGAAGAATCCATGGTATAATAGGGCATGTATGGAAGCGAAGAAACTGAACAAAAAGGCGTGGAGGAACTTCCGGAATAACAGAACACCAGAAAGCAGGGAGAGATACCAGAGAACCAGGAATGAGTACGTCAGGGTGAGAAGAGAAGCAGAGAAAAATTTTGAAAATGATATAGCAAACAAAGCCAAGACCGAACCAAAGCTACTCCACAGTCACATCAGAAGGAAAACAACAGTGAAAGAACAGGTATTGAAACTTAGAACAGGCGAGGACAGGTATACAGAGAATGACAGAGAGGTGTGTGAGGAACTCAACAAGAGGTTCCAGGAGGTCTTCACAATAGAACAGGGTGAGGTCACTGTGCTAGGAGAAAGGGAGGTAAACCAGGCGGCCTTGGAGGAGTTCGAAATTACGAGAGAGGAGGTCAAGAGACACCTGCTGGATCTGGATGTTAGAAAGGCGGTTGGTCCAGATGGGATCTCACCATGGGTACTGAAAGAGTGTGCAGAGGCACTTTGCTTGCCACTCTCCATAGTGTATAGTAAATCACTAGAGACGGGAGACCTACCAGAAATATGGAAGACGGCGAATGTGGTCCCAATATACAAAAAGGGCGACAGACAAGAGGCACTGAACTACAGGCCAGTGTCCTTGACTTGTATACCATGCAAGGTGATGGAGAAGATCGTGAGAAAAAACCTGGTAACACATCTGGAGAGAAGGGACTTCGTGACAAATCGCCAACATGGATTCAGGGAGGGTAAATCTTGCCTTACAGGCTTGATAGAATTCTACGATCAGGTGACACAGATTAAGCAAGAAAGAGAGGGCTGGGCGGACTGCATTTTCTTGGATTGTCGGAAAGCCTTTGACACAGTACCGCATAAGAGGCTGGTACATAAGCTGGAGAGACAGGCAGGTGTAGCTGGTAAGGTGCTCCAGTGGATAAGGGAGTATCTAAGCAATAGGAAGCAGAGAGTTACGGTGAGGGGTGAGACCTCCGATTGGCGTGAAGTCACCAGTGGAGTCGCACAGGGCTCTGTACTCGGTCCTATCTTGTTTCTGATATATGTAAATGATCTCCCGGAGGGTATCGATTCATTTCTCTCAATGTTTGCGGACGATGCTAAAATTATGAGAAGGATTAAAACAGAAGAGGACTGTTTGAGGCTTCAAGAAGACCTAGACAAGCTGAAGGAATGGTCGAACAAATGGTTGTTAGAGTTTAACCCAACCAAATGTAATGTAATGAAGATAGGTGTAGGGAGCAGGAGGCCAGATACAAGGTATCATCTGGGAGAGGAAATTCTTCAGGAGTCAGAGAAGGAAAAAGACTTGGGGGTTGATATCACGCCAGACCTGTCTCCTGCAGCACATATCAAGCGGATAACATCAGCGGCATATGCCAGGCTGGCCAACATACGAACGGCATTCAGAAACTTGTGTAAAGAATCATTCAGAACTTTGTATACCACATATGTCAGGCCAATCCTGGAGTATGCAGCCCCAGCATGGAGTCCATATCTAGTCAAGGATAAGACTAAACTGGAAAAGGTTCAAAGGTTTGCCACCAGACTAGTACCCGAGCTGAGAGGTATGAGCTACGAGGAGAGACTACGGGAATTAAACCTCACTTCGCTGGAAGACAGAAGAGTTAGGGGGGACATGATCACCACATTCAAGATTCTGAAGGGGATTGATAGGGTAGATAAAGACAGTCTATTTAACACAAGGGGAACACGCACAAGGGGACACAGGTGGAAACTGAGTGCCCAAATGAGCCACAGAGATATTAGAAAGAACTTTTTTAGTGTCAGAGTGGTTGACAAATGGAATGCACTAGGAAGTGATGTGGTGGAGGCTGACTCCATACACAGTTTCAAGTGTAGATATGACAGAGCCCGATAGGCTCATGAATCTGTACACCTGTTGATTGACGGTTGAGAGGCGGGACCAAAGAGCCAGAGCTCAACCCCCGCAAACACAACTAGGTGAGTACAACTAGGTGAGTACACATACAGACCCACCACCACACATACAGACCGACCACCACCACACATACAGGCCTCCACTACCACACATACAGACCTCCACTACCACACATACAGGCCTCCACTACCACACATACAGGCCTCCACCACCACACATACAGACCCACCACCACCACACATTCAGACCCACCACCACCACACATACAGACCTCCACTACCAAACATACAGACCTCCACTACCACACATACAGACCTCCACTACCACACATACAGACCTCCAGTACCACACATACAGGCCTCCACTACCACACATACAGACCACCACCACCACACATACAGACCTCCACCACCACACATAGAGACCACCACCACCACACATACAGACCTCCACCACCACACATACAGACCTCCACCACCACACATAGAGACCTCCACCACCACACATACAGACCTCCACTACCACACATACAGACCCACCACTACCACACATACAGGCCTCCACTACCACACATACAGACCACCACTACCACACATACACACCTCCACTACCACACATACAGACCTCCACTACCACACATACAGACCCACCACTACCACACATACAGGCCTCCACTACCACACATACAGAGCACATCTACCACACATACACACCTCCACTACCACACATACAGACCTCCACTACCACACATACAGACCACCACTACCACACATACTGACCACCACTACCACACATACAGACCACCACTACCACACATACAGACCTCCACCACCACACATACAGTCCTCCACCACCACACATACAGACCTCCACTACCACACATACAGACCACCGCTACCACACATACAGACCACCACTACCACACATACAGACCTCCACTACCACACATACAGGCCTCCACCACCACACATACAGACCTCCACTACCACACATACAGACCACCACCACACATACAGGCCTCCACTACCACACATACAGACCACCACCACCACACATACAGACCTCGACCACCACACATACAGGCCTCCACTACCACACATACAGGCCTCCACCACCATACATACAGACCCACCACCACGCATACAGACCTCCACTACCACACATACAGACCACCACTACCACACATACAGACCCACCACCACCACACATACAGACCACCACTACCACACATACAGACCTCCACTACCACACATACAGGCCTCCACTACCACACATACAGACCTCCACTACCACACATACAGACCTCCACTACCACACATACAGACCTCCACTACCACACATACAGACCTCCACTACCACACATACAGACCTCCACCACCACACATACAGACCTCCACTACCACACATACAGACCTCCACTACCACACATACAGACCTCCACTACCACACATACAGACCTCCACTACCATACATACAGACCTCCACCACCACACATACAGACCTCCACTACCACACATACAGACCTCCACCACCACACATACAGGCCACCACTACCACACATACAGACCTCCACTACCACACATACAGACCTCCACCACCACACATACAGACCTCCACTACCACACATACAGACCTCCACCACCACACATACAGACCACCACTACCACACATACAGACCTCCACTACCACACATACAGACCTCCACGACCACACATACAGACCCACCACCACCACACATACAGGCCTCCACTACCACCACACATACAGGCCTCCACTACCACACATACAGGCCTCCACTACCACACATATAGACCTCCACTACCACACATACAGACCTCCACTACCACACATACAGACAACCACTACCACACATACAGACCACCACCACCACACATACAGACCTCCACTACCACACATACAGACCTCCACTACCACACATACAGACCTCCACTACCACACATACAGACGTCCACTACTACACATACCGACAACCACTACCACACATACAGACCACCACCACCACACATACAGACCTCCACCACCACACATACAGACCACCACCACCACACATACAGGCCTTCACTACCACACATACAGACCTCCACCACCACACATACAGACCTTCACCACCACACATACAGACCTCCACCACCACACATACAGCCCTCCACTACCACACATACAGACCTCCACCACCAATCATACAGACCACCACCACCACAAATACAGACCTCCACCACACATACAGACCTCCACCACCACACATAAAGACCTCCACCACACATACAGACCTCCACCACCACACATACAGGCCTCCACCACCACACATACAGACCTCTACCATACATAACATACAGACCTCCACCACCACACATACAGACCTCCACCACCACACATACAGACCTCCACCACCACACATACAGACCTCCACCACCACACATACAGACCACCACAACACATACAGATCACCACTACCACACATACAGACCCACCACCACACATCCAGACCTCCACCACCACACATACAGACCCACCACCACACATACAGACCTCCACCACCACACATACAGACCTCCACCACCACACATACAGACCTCCACTACCACACATACAGACCCTCCACTACCACACATACAGATCCACCACTACCACACATACAGACCTCCACTACCACACATACAGACCTCCACCACCACACATACAGACCCACCACCACACATACAGGCCTCCACTACCACACATACATACCTCCACCACCACACATACAGACCTCCACCACCACACATACAGACCTCCACTACCACACATACAGACCTCCACTACCACACATACAGGCCTCCACTCCCACACATACAGGCCTCCACTACCGCACATACAGACCTTCACTACGACACATACAGACCTCCACTACCTCACATACAGATCTCCACCACCACACATACAGACCTCCACTACCACATATACAGACCTCCACCACTACCACACATACAGATCCACCACTACCACACATACAGACCTCCACTACCACACATACAGGCCTCCACTACCACACATACAGACCACCACCACCACACATACAGACCTCCACCACCACACATAGAGACCACCACCACCACACATACAGACCTCCACCACCACACATACAGACCTCCACCACCACACATAGAGACCTCCACCACCACACATACAGACCTCCACTACCACACATACAGACCCACTACTACCACACATACAGGCCTCCACTACCACACATAGAGACCACCACTACCACACATACACACCTCCAATACCACACATACAGACCTCCACTACCACACATACAGACCCACCACTACCACACATACAGGCCTCCACTACCACACATACAGAGCACATCTACCACACATACACACCTCCACTACCACACATACACACCCATCACTACCACACATACAGACCTCCACTACCACACATACAGACCCACCACTACCACACATACAGGCCTCCACTACCGCACATACAGACCTCCACTACCACACATACAGACCCACCACCACACATACAGACCCACCACCACCACACATACAGGCCTCCACTACCACACATACAGACCTCCACTTCCACACATACAGACCCACCACTACCACACATACAGGCCTCCACTACCACACATACAGACCACTACTACCACACATACACACCTCCACTACCAAACATACACACCCATCACTACCACACATACAGACCTCCAATACCACACATACAGACCCACCACTACCACACATACAGGCCTCCACTACCACACATACAGACCACCACTACCACACATACACACCTCTACTACCACACATACACACCCATCACTACCACACATACAGACCTCCACTACCACACATACAGACCCACCACTACCACACATACAGGCCTCCACTACCGCACATACAGACCTCCACTACCACACACAGAGGAGATGGATATTCAGGGCTGTGAAGGTTTCAGTGACTACGTAGCAGGTACTGTAACAAATGGAGGGAAAAAAATTATAGTCGCAGTCATATATAATCCACCACCAAATGACAGAAGACCTAGACAGGAATATGATAGAAACAACATGGCCACCATTAACATAATAGAAAGAGCAGCTTCTGTTGCTAGCAGGAATGGATCTGGACTACTAATTATGGGAGACTTCAACCATGGGAAGATAGATTGGAAGAACAGAGACCCGCATGGAGGACCAGAAACATGGAGAGCTAAGCTGCTGGACGTGGCAACAAGAAACTTTCTAAGCCAGCATACCAAAGAGCCAACAAGAATGAGAGGAGAAGATGAACCAGCAATGCTTGATTTGATATTTACCCTAAATGAATGGGATATAAGGGAAGTTAAGATGGAAGCGCCCTTGGGAATGAGTGACCACAGTGTATTGAACTTTGAGTACCTGGTAGAGCTAGGACTTATCTCCCCCCAAAAAGAACTAGGAATCAAAAGGCTGGCATACCGAAAGGGGAATTATGAACAGATGAGAAGTTTCCTAAGTGAAATACCTTGGGACACAGACCTCAGAGACAAGTCTGTACAGGGTATGATGGACTATGTTACCCAAAAGTGTCAGGAGGCAGTAAACAGGTTCATCCCGGCCCAAAGGGAAAAATCCGAGAAGCAACAGAAGAATCCATGGTATAATAGGGCATGTATGGAAGCGAAGAAACTGAACAAAAAGGCGTGGAGGAACTTCCGGAATAACAGAACACCAGAAAGCAGGGAGAGATACCAGAGAACCAGGAATGAGTACGTCAGGGTGAGAAGAGAAGCAGAGAAAAATTTTGAAAATGATATAGCAAACAAAGCCAAGACCGAACCAAAGCTACTCCACAGTCACATCAGAAGGAAAACAACAGTGAAAGAACAGGTATTGAAACTTAGAACAGGCGAGGACAGGTATACAGAGAATGACAGAGAGGTGTGTGAGGAACTCAACAAGAGGTTCCAGGAGGTCTTCACAATAGAACAGGGTGAGGTCACTGTGCTAGGAGAAAGGGAGGTAAACCAGGCGGCCTTGGAGGAGTTCGAAATTACGAGAGAGGAGGTCAAGAGACACCTGCTGGATCTGGTTGTTAGAAAGGCGGTTGGTCCAGATGGGATCTCACCATGGGTACTGAAAGAGTGTGCAGAGGCACTTTGCTTGCCACTCTCCATAGTGTATAGTAAATCACTAGAGACGGGAGACCTACCAGAAATATGGAAGACGGCGAATGTGGTCCCAATATACAAAAAGGGCGACAGACAAGAGGCACTGAACTACAGGCCAGTGTCCTTGACTTGTATACCATGCAAGGTGATGGAGAAGATCGTGAGAAAAAACCTGGTAACACATCTGGAGAGAAGGGACTTCGTGACAAATCGCCAACATGGATTCAGGGAGGGTAAATCTTGCCTTACAGGCTTGATAGAATTCTACGATCAGGTGACACAGATTAAGCAAGAAAGAGAGGGCTGGGCGGACTGCATTTTCTTGGATTGTCGGAAAGCCTTTGACACAGTACCGCATAAGAGGCTGGTACATAAGCTGGAGAGACAGGCAGGTGTAGCTGGTAAGGTGCTCCAGTGGATAAGGGAGTATCTAAGCAATAGGAAGCAGAGAGTTACGGTGAGGGGTGAGACCTCCGATTGGCGTGAAGTCACCAGTGGAGTCCCACAGGGCTCTGTACTCGGTCCTATCTTGTTTCTGATATATGTAAATGATCTCCCGGAGGGTATCGATTCATTTCTCTCCATGTTTGCGGACGATGCTAAAATTATGAGAAGGATTAAAACAGAAGAGGACTGTTTGAGGCTTCAAGAAGACCTAGACAAGCTGAAGGAATGGTCGAACAAATGGTTGTTAGAGTTTAACCCAACCAAATGTAATGTAATGAAGATAGGTGTAGGGAGCAGGAGGCCAGATACAAGGTATCATCTGGGAGAGGAAATTCTTCAGGAGTCAGAGAAGGAAAAAGACTTGGGGGTTGATATCACGCCAGACCTGTCTCCTGCAGCACATATCAAGCGGATAACATCAGCGGCATATGCCAGGCTGGCCAACATACGAACGGCATTCAGAAACTTGTGTAAAGAATCATTCAGAACTTTGTATACCACATATGTCAGGCCAATCCTGGAGTATGCAGCCCCAGCATGGAGTCCATATCTAGTCAAGGATAAGACTAAACTGGAAAAGGTTCAAAGGTTTGCCACCAGACTAGTACCCGAGCTGAGAGGTATGAGCTACGAGGAGAGACTACGGGAATTAAACCTCACTTCGCTGGAAGACAGAAGAGTTAGGGGGGACATGATCACCACATTCAAGATTCTGAAGGGGATTGATAGGGTAGATAAAGACAGTCTATTTAACACAAGGGGAACACGCACAAGGGGACACAGGTGGAAACTGAGTGCCCAAATGAGCCACAGAGATATTAGAAAGAACTTTTTTAGTGTCAGAGTGGTTGACAAATGGAATGCACTAGGAAGTGATGTGGTGGAGGCTGACTCCATACACAGTTTCAAGTGTAGAAATGACAGAGCCCGATAGGCTCATGAATCTGTACACCTGTTGATTGACGGTTGAGAGGCGGGACCAAAGAGCCAGAGCTCAACCCCCGCAAACACAACTAGGTGAGTACAACTAGGTGAGTACACATACAGACCCACCACCACACATACAGACCGACCACCACCACACATACAGGCCTCCACTACCACACATACAGACCTCCACTACCACACATACAGGCCTCCACTACCACACATACAGGCCTCCACCACCACACATACAGACCCACCACCACCACACATTCAGACCCACCACCACCACACATACAGACCTCCACTACCAAACATACAGACCTCCACTACCACACATACAGACCTCCACTACCACACATACAGACCTCCAGTACCACACATACAGGCCTCCACTACCACACATACAGACCACCACCACCACACATACAGACCTCCACCACCACACATAGAGACCACCACCACCACACATACAGACCTCCACCACCACACATACAGACCTCCACCACCACACATAGAGACCTCCACCACCACACATACAGACCTCCACTACCACACATACAGACCCACCACTACCACACATACAGGCCTCCACTACCACACATACAGACCACCACTACCACACATACACACCTCCACTACCACACATACAGACCTCCACTACCACACATACAGACCCACCACTACCACACATACAGGCCTCACTACCACACATACAGAGCACATCTACCACACATACACACCTCCACTACCACACATACAGACCTCCACTACCACACATACAGACCACCACTACCACACATACTGACCACCACTACCACACATACAGACCACCACTACCACACATACAGACCTCCACCACCACACATACAGTCCTCCACCACCACACATACAGACCTCCACTACCACACATACAGACCACCGCTACCACACATACAGACCACCACTACCACACATACAGACCTCCACTACCACACATACAGGCCTCCACCACCACACATACAGACCTCTTCTACCACACATACAGACCACCACCACACATACAGGCCTCCACTACCACACATACAGACCACCACCACCACACATACAGACCTCGACCACCACACATACAGGCCTCCACTACCACACATACAGGCCTCCACCACCATACATACAGACCCACCACCACGCATACAGACCTCCATTACCACACATACAGACCACCACTACCACACATACAGACCCACCACCACCACACATACAGACCACCACTACCACACATACAGACCTCCACTACCACACATACAGGCCTCCACTACCACACATACAGACCTCCACTACCACACATACAGACCTCCACTACCACACATACAGACCTCCACTACCACAAATACAGACCTCCACTACCACACATACAGACCTCCACCACCACACATACAGACCTCCACTACCACACATACAGACCTCCACTACCACACATACAGACCACCACTACCACACATACAGACCTCCACTACCACACATACAGACCTCCACCACCACACATACAGACCTCCACTACCACACATACAGACCTCCACCACCACACATACAGGCCACCACTACCACACATACAGACCTCCACTACCACACATACAGACCTCCACCACCACACATACAGACCTCCACTACCACACATACAGACCTCCACCACCACACATACAGACCACCACTACCACACATACAGACCTCCACTACCACACATACAGACCTCCACGACCACACATACAGACCCACCACCACCACACATACAGGCCTCCACTACCACCACACATACAGGCCTCCACTACCACACATACAGGCCTCCACTACCACACATATAGACCTCCACTACCACACATACAGACCTCCACTACCACACATACAGACAACCACTACCACACATACAGACCACCACCACCACACATACAGACCTCCACTACCACACATACAGACCTCCACTACCACACATACAGACCTCCACTACCACACATACAGACGTCCACTACTACACATACCGACAACCACTACCACACATACAGACCACCACCACCACACATACAGACCTCCACCACCACACATACAGACCACCACCACCACACATACAGGCCTTCACTACCACACATACAGACCTCCACCACCACACATACAGACCTTCACCACCACACATACAGACCTCCACCACCACACATACAGCCCTCCACTACCACACATACAGACCTCCACCACCAATCATACAGACCACCACCACCACAAATACAGACCTCCACCACACATACAGACCTCCACCACCACACATACAGACCTCCACCACACATACAGACCTCCACCACCACACATACAGGCCTCCACCACCACACATACAGACCTCTACCATACATAACATACAGACCTCCACCACCACACATACAGACCTCCACCACACATACAGACCTCCACCACCACACATACAGACCTCCACCACCACACATACAGACCTCCACCACCACACATACAGACCTCCACCACCACACATACAGACCTCCACCACCACACATACAGACCACCACAACACATACAGATCACCACTACCACACATACAGACCCACCACCACACATCCAGACCTCCACCACCACACATACAGACCCACCACCACACATACAGACCTCCACCACCACACATACAGACCTCCACCACCACACATACAGACCTCCACTACCACACATACAGACCCTCCACTACCACACATACAGATCCACCACTACCACACATACAGACCTCCACTACCACACATACAGACCTCCACCACCACACATACAGACCCACCACCACACATACAGGCCTCCACTACCACACATACATACCTCCACCACCACACATACAGACCTCCACCACCACACATACAGACCTCCACTACCACACATACAGACCTCCACTACCACACATACAGGCCTCCACTCCCACACATACAGGCCTCCACTACCACACATACAGACCTCCACCACCACACATACAGACCTCCACTACCACACATACAGACCTCCACCACCACACATACAGACCTCCACCACCACACATACAGACCTCCACTACCACACATACAGACCTCCACCACCACACATACAGACCTCCACTACCACACATACAGACCTCCACTACCACACATACAGACCTCCACCACCACACATACAGGCCACCACTACCACACATACAGACCTCCACCACCACACATACAGACCCACCACCACACATACAGGCCTCCACTACCACACATACATACCTCCACCACCACACATACAGACCTCCACCACCACACATACAGACCTCCACTACCACACATACAGACCTCCACTACCACACATACAGGCCTCCACTCCCACACATACAGGCCTCCACTCCCACACATACAGGCCTCCACTACCGCACATACAGACCTTCACTACGACACATACAGACCTCCACTACCTCACATACAGATCTCCACCACCACACATACAGACCTCCACCACCACACATACAGACCTCCACTACCACATATACAGACCTCCACCACTACCACACATACAGATCCACCACTACCACACATACAGACCTCCACTACCACACATACAGGCCTCCACTACCACACATACAGACCACCACCACCACACATACAGACCTCCACCACCACACATACAGACCACCACCACCACACATACAGACCTCCACCACCACACATACAGACCTCCACCACCACACATAGAGACCTCCACCACCACACATACAGACCTCCACTACCACACATACAGACCCACCACTACCACACATACAGGCCTCCACTACCACACATACAGACCACCACTACCACACATACACACCTCCACTACCACACATACAGACCTCCACTACCACACATACAGACCCACCACTACCACACATACAGGCCTCCACTACCACACATACAGAGCACATCTACCACACATACACACCTCCACTACCACACATACACACCCATCACTACCACACATACAGACCTCCACTACCACACATACAGACCCACCACTACCACACATACAGGCCTCCACTACCGCACATACAGACCTCCACTACCACACATACAGACCCACCACCACACATACAGACCCACCACCACCACACATACAGGCCTCCACTACCACACATACAGACCTCCACTTCCACACATACAGACCCACCACTACCACACATACAGGCCTCCACTACCACACATACAGACCACTACTACCACACATACACACCTCCACTACCAAACATACACACCCATCACTACCACACATACAGACCTCCAATACCATACATACAGACCCACCACTACCACACATACAGGCCTCCACTACCACACATACAGACCACCACTACCACACATACACACCTCTACTACCACACATACACACCCATCACTACCACACATACAGACCTCCACTACCACACATACAGACCCACCACTACCACACATACAGGCCTCCACTACCGCACATACAGACCTCCACTACCACACATACAGACCCACCACCACACATACAGACCGACCACCACCACACATACAGGCCTCCACTACCACACATACAGACCTCCACTACCACACATACAGGCCTCCACTACCACACATACAGGCCTCCACCACCACACATACAGACCCACCACCACCACACATTCAGACCCACCACCACCACACATACAGACCTCCACTACCAAACATACAGACCTCCACTACCACACATACAGACCTCCACTACCACACATACAGACCTCCAGTACCACACATACAGGCCTCCACTACCACACATACAGACCACCACCACCACACATACAGACCTCCACCACCACACATAGAGACCACCACCACCACACATACAGACCTCCACCACCACACATACAGACCTCCACCACCACACATACAGACCTCCACTACCACACATACAGACCTCTACCACCACACATACAGACCACCACTACCACACATACAGACCTCCACTACCACACATACAGACCTCCACGACCACACATACAGACCCACCACCACCACACATACAGGCCTCCACTACCACCACACATACAGGCCTCCACTACCACACATACAGGCCTCCACTACCACACATATAGACCTCCACTACCACACATACAGACCTCCACTACCACACATACAGACAACCACTACCACACATACAGACCACCACCACCACACATACAGACCTCCACTACCACACATACAGACCTCCACTACCACACATACAGACCTCCACTACCACACATACAGACGTCCACTACTACACATACCGACAACCACTACCACACATACAGACCACCACCACCACACATACAGACCTCCACCACCACACATACAGACCACCACCACCACACATACAGGCCTTCACTACCACACATACAGACCTCCACCACCACACATACAGACCTTCACCACCACACATACAGACCTCCACCACCACACATACAGCCCTCCACTACCACACATACAGACCTCCACCACCAATCATACAGACCACCACCACCACAAATACAGACCTCCACCACACATACAGACCTCCACCACCACACATACAGACCTCCACCACACATACAGACCTCCACCACCACACATACAGGCCTCCACCACCACACATACAGACCTCTACCATACATAACATACAGACCTCCACCACCACACATACAGACCTCCACCACACATACAGACCTCCACCACCACACATACAGACCTCCACCACCACACATACAGACCTCCACCACCACACATACAGACCTCCACCACCACACATACAGACCTCCACCACCACACATACAGACCACCACAACACATACAGATCACCACTACCACACATACAGACCCACCACCACACATCCAGACCTCCACCACCACACATACAGACCCACCACCACACATACAGACCTCCACCACCACACATACAGACCTCCACCACCACACATACAGACCTCCACTACCACACATACAGACCCTCCACTACCACACATACAGATCCACCACTACCACACATACAGACCTCCACTACCACACATACAGACCTCCACCACCACACATACAGACCCACCACCACACATACAGGCCTCCACTACCACACATACATACCTCCACCACCACACATACAGACCTCCACCACCACACATACAGACCTCCACTACCACACATACAGACCCTCCACTACCACACATACAGATCCACCACTACCACACATACAGACCTCCACTACCACACATACAGACCTCCACTACCACACATACAGGCCTCCACTCCCACACATACAGGCCTCCACCACCACACATACAGACCTCCACTACCACACATACAGACCTCCACTACCACACATACAGACCTCCACGACCACACATACAGACCCACCACCACCACACATACAGGCCTCCACTACCACCACACATACAGGCCTCCACTACCACACATACAGGCCTCCACTACCACACATATAGACCTCCACTACCACACATACAGACCTCCACTACCACACATACAGACAACCACTACCACACATACAGACCACCACCACCACACATACAGACCTCCACTACCACACATACAGACCTCCACTACCACACATACAGACCTCCACTACCACACATACAGACGTCCACTACTACACATACCGACAACCACTACCACACATACAGACCACCACCACCACACATACAGACCTCCACCACCACACATACAGACCACCACCACCACACATACAGGCCTTCACTACCACACATACAGACCTCCACCACCACACATACAGACCTTCACCACCACACATACAGACCTCCACCACCACACATACAGCCCTCCACTACCACACATACAGACCTCCACCACCAATCATACAGACCACCACCACCACAAATACAGACCTCCACCACACATACAGACCTCCACCACCACACATACAGACCTCCACCACACATACAGACCTCCACCACCACACATACAGGCCTCCACCACCACACATACAGACCTCTACCATACATAACATACAGACCTCCACCACCACACATACAGACCTCCACCACACATACAGACCTCCACCACCACACATACAGACCTCCACCACCACACATACAGACCTCCACCACCACACATACAGACCTCCACCACCACACATACAGACCTCCACCACCACACATACAGACCACCACAACACATACAGATCACCACTACCACACATACAGACCCACCACCACACATCCAGACCTCCACCACCACACATACAGACCCACCACCACACATACAGACCTCCACCACCACACATACAGACCTCCACCACCACACATACAGACCTCCACTACCACACATACAGACCCTCCACTACCACACATACAGATCCACCACTACCACACATACAGACCTCCACTACCACACATACAGACCTCCACCACCACACATACAGACCCACCACCACACATACAGGCCTCCACTACCACACATACATACCTCCACCACTACACATACAGACCTCCACCACCACACATACAGACCTCCACTACCACACATACAGACCTCCACTACCACACATACAGGCCTCCACTCCCACACATACAGGCCTCCACTACCGCACATACAGACCTTCACTACGACACATACAGACCTCCACTACCTCACATACAGATCTCCACCACCACACATACAGACCTCCACCACCACACATACAGACCTCCACTACCACATATACAGACCTCCACCACTACCACACATACAGATCCACCACTACCACACATACAGACCTCCACTACCACACATACAGGCCTCCACTACCACACATACAGACCACCACCACCACACATACAGACCTCCACCACCACACATAGAGACCACCACCACCACACATACAGACCTCCACCACCACACATACAGACCTCCACCACCACACATAGAGACCTCCACCACCACACATACAGACCTCCACTACCACACATACAGACCCACCACTACCACACATACAGGCCTCCACTACCACACATACAGACCACCACTACCACACATACACACCTCCACTACCACACATACAGACCTCCACTACCACACATACAGACCCACCACTACCACACATACAGGCCTCCACTACCACACATACAGAGCACATCTACCACACATACACACCTCCACTACCACACATACACACCCATCACTACCACACATACAGACCTCCACTACCACACATACAGACCCACCACTACCACACATACAGGCCTCCACTACCGCACATACAGACCTCCACTACCACACATACAGACCCACCACCACACATACAGACCCACCACCACCACACATACAGGCCTCCACTACCACACATACAGACCTCCACTTCCACACATACAGACCCACCACTACCACACATACAGGCCTCCACTACCACACATACAGACCACTACTACCACACATACACACCTCCACTACCAAACATACACACCCATCACTACCACACATACAGACCTCCAATACCACACATACAGACCCACCACTACCACACATACAGGCCTCCACTACCACACATACAGACCACCACTACCACACATACACACCTCTACTACCACACATACACACCCATCACTACCACACATACAGACCTCCACTACCACACATACAGACCCACCACTACCACACATACAGGCCTCCACTACCGCACATACAGACCTCCACTACCACACATACAGACCCACCACCACACATACAGACCGACCACCACCACACATACAGGCCTCCACTACCACACATACAGACCTCCACTACCACACATACAGGCCTCCACTACCACACATACAGGCCTCCACCACCACACATACAGACCCACCACCACCACACATTCAGACCCACCACCACCACACATACAGACCTCCACTACCAAACATACAGACCTCCACTACCACACATACAGACCTCCACTACCACACATACAGACCTCCAGTACCACACATACAGGCCTCCACTACCACACATACAGACCACCACCACCACACATACAGACCTCCACCACCACACATAGAGACCACCACCACCACACATACAGACCTCCACCACCACACATACAGACCTCCACCACCACACATAGAGACCTCCACCACCACACATACAGACCTCCACTACCACACATACAGACCCACCACTACCACACATACAGGCCTCCACTACCACACATACAGACCACCACTACCACACATACACACCTCC